>NC_133617.1:235079396-235286896 GCF_048593235.1 Sminthopsis crassicaudata
AGCCTAGACTCAGGAAGGCTCATCTTCCTGAGCCTAAATCTGACTTCAGACACTTACTATCTGTGTGATTTTGAGCAAGTCACTTAACGCTGCCTCAGTTTCATTTTCTGTAAAATGAGCTGGGGAATGAAATGGCCAACCACTCCAGTGTTTTTGGCAAGAAAACCCCAAGTGGGGTCACAAAGAGTCAGTCATGACTGAAATAACTGAACAACAATAATTTTTTCTTCTTTTATTAAGACTTAATATTCCCAATTCTGTTAACTAACTGTTATGTGGCACATTCCTCATTCTGATTACCCTTCAATGGATACCCTGCGCTGTAATGTCTGGACTAGCTCCCTGGAGGGCCTCAGAATCAACCAGAGGCAGAATAAATCAAAGTTCTTGGTCTTTAGGGGAAGAAGTGAAGGAGGCAGGCAAGCTGCCATGTGGCTTGCCAAAGATGTATCCTGGATTCTGGAGTCCAGAGTCTCCAGCCTCTCTCCTCCTCATCCTGCAACCAAGTGACTCTGAGTTCTTTACCCCAGCCCTCCAATCCTTGCCTATGATTATCTCACCACCAAACATTCAGAAATTCCCAATGGTGAGGAGAGCCATTACATCACCATCTCATCTAAATATATAGAGAGAGCCATTATCTCACATCAAATAGGTATGTGTTCTGCTGTCGGATTCAAGCATACCTTTTTGGAGTTTCAGCCCTCTATCCTGTGCCATGTCAATATTATTTCTAAAACATGCTTCTCAGAAATCATAATACTACAAATGTTATCTGATCAAGTTAGAGTATAGTGAAATTCTTAATCTCTCATTCTGAATACCACAAAAGTTTTTGCTGATTTCCACTTTCTTTCAGCTCATAAATTGTTAATGTTTATTTGCTCTTTCCTTAAATTATTATGTGTGTATATGCTTGCTTATATGGTATATCTCCCTCCCCCACTAACCTTTCATATGCATTGATCACTCAATTTTCAACTCCTCTTAGTGTATGGGGCATTCTAACTAAATTTGAGTATTTTTTTTTTGTTCACCAAACATGCCCTGTACATACTTCTCTGCCCTTATGCCTTTATTCAACTTGGCTTTTATGCCCAAAAAATAAAATTCCTATTTATCTTTTAAAACTTAACTCAAGTTAATTTCAGAAAAGCCTGGAAAGACCTATATAAACTGATGCTGAGTGAAGTAAGCAGAACCAGGGGAACACTATATACACTAACAATAAGATTATATGATCATCAACTGTGATGGGACTTGGCTTTTCTTATTGTTGTTGTTTGTCCTTCATTCTCAAAAAGGATCACAAAATCAGGGAGGTGATGCTATGATATACAATGTGGTGATTCAATAGACTTAGGATGAAAAATGCCAATCATATCCAGAGAAAAAATCATGGAGACTGAGTGGATCGAATCATGGTATTTTCAGTTTGTTTCCTTCTTGTGGTTTTTTTCTCCTTTTTCTCTGATTTTTCTTACACAACATGACAAATATGAAAATATATTTAAAAGGATTGCACATATTTAACCTATATCAGATTGCTTACTGTCTTGGAGAAGAGGCAGGGAAGGGAAGGAGGAAGAAAAATTTAGGACACAAAGTCTTACAAAAATGAATGTTGAAAACTATCTTTACATGTATTTGGAAAAATAAAATGTTATTGAGAAAAATTAAAATTAAAAATGAATAAGGTAAATTTATAAGAGAATAAAAAGATTTATCAAAACAAAAGAAATAATTTTCAACCTCCACTTAACTCAAATACTAACTCCATCAGAAAATCTTCCCTCATTCCCCCAAATCAATAATGACTTTTCCCATTTAAATCACATGTTTCTGATAATTTGTAAGCATTTAATAAACACTTGCCAAAAAGTTATATTGAAAATCATGTCCCCACCCTTTCACCCCCAATTCAATCATGAACACCCAATAACAGTGTTTATTATCCCTATTTACAGATGAACAAACTGAGACAAGCAGAAGTTCTTCCTGATTTTGGGTCCATATTCACTGAGACACCTAGCTGCTTGCATACTTACATCTCTATTTCTCAGTCCATATTCCTTCTATTTATCCATGCTGCCATACAGTAATAATTTGCATCTGTGAGAAAAGATTGTACAGAAACATTCATTTTCTTCTCCATCTCTGTTTTGACAGAACCATCAGCTTTTTGGGAAATCACAGTACCAAGCATGATCAAGCAGTTTATTGAGCTATAGCCTGAATGTTATGATGAAATATTCTTTTTAAACAATATTAACCCAAAAATTGATATTAGCATTCTTCAACAGACTGGCATGTAGAATCAGTGTGCTAGAGTAACCATCCATCAGTATCTACTTCAAGATTCTAAATCTCTGGGAGTCATAAACTAAGCAGAGATATAATAGACCTGCAGTGTAATTTATCTATATGGCTGGTGCTGCTATCTCAATAAGAGCCTGAAGTAAATCATTATATTCATCCTAAGGGTGACTCTTTAAATTTCAAATATGATGTCTGATTTCCGTATTAAAGTTAATGAAATTCACAGTTCCATGATCTAGGGAAAGATAAAAAAAAAACCTAATGCCCAAATGCCCAGATGGAATCTAGCTTATCATAAGGACAACACAATAAAAATGTATTTTCAAAAAGTGAATCCGCACAGCTCAGTGTGGCCTCTATCCACGCGCAGAGTATACTGAACCTGCTGAGTTATATGCTTTTCTTTGTTGGGTGTTTTTGCCAATACTCTGTTTGGATTCTTGGGTTTGTTCTTATCTGAAATCATGTTGACACAGGCATGAATGCTCTGAATTTTTGAGGGATTTTGTCTCTCTGTGTGTTATTGCTGTATTACTAGCAAGCATTTCTTTCACTCATACCATTTTACTGATTTTCCTCAGCACATAAAATACTGTATAAATAGACTGTGCTTCCTTCTGGAAAAATCATGGGCAAACTGATGACTCAAAATACACTGTTGACATGTCATAGATTGGACAAATATTAGAGAAATCTACTATGTATGTTTTGGTCAATTTACATAAAGATTAGAAAATTTGAACAGCAATAATTCAGTAGGCCATTTGCTGCAAGTATCATTCTGTATAGGAATTGAAATGTTAATAATTCAATGGATATTTGTTTTGGGGGAAAACCTATCAAGCTCTCCATGCTACCATCCATTCTCATGGAACCATGAGTCAAATACTCTAGCTAACTGACTTGTTTATGCCAGAGAAAACAGTCTTTCCTTCAAAGAACAAAGTCCTTTGGTACCTAGCACAGTATGTGACACATAATGTTGAAATACTTGGTGAGTGACAATTATACTGGTTAAAGTCTAGGACTAAGAAAATTAATGTTGATATCTAAGCTTAAAAAAAGCCTAGAAAATCCCCCAAATTTAAAACAAAAGGCTCCCTGCCATTCTCCTGAAGAACTGCTTCCAATTCATACCTAATTTCCAGTATTATCTAAAATGCCTCCTATGAAGCAAATTTGTGAGAATGCTTTACTTTCCCATCTTCCTTGTCAGTGACAACCATAAATCCAACAGGCCTTAAGTGTCTGTTGTTTACATAACTCTGTACTAGGCACTGGGGGAGACCCTGAATTTGATAAGACATAGGTCCCTGCTCTGAGGGAGCTTATAGTCTAGTATGGGTAGCATGACATATACATAAATAACTATAAGACAAAATAATACTTGGTAACATCAAAGAGATATAAACATAGTGGTCTAAGAGGCAAGGACTCTTAGGGAATAAGGGAAGGTTTCCTGGTAGAGTTGATATTTGAATTGGACTTTAAAATTTTAAAATATTTTTAAAGTTTTAAAATTAAAAGATAAACTAAAAAAAACTAAGAGATAAACAAGAATTCAATAGATAGAGCAAGGACTTTGGGCATCAAAAAATCAAGATGAGTAAAGGCATGGGGTAAAGAAGTATATACTGAGCATGTGTGGAAGATGAAAAATACTCAGGTTTAAAGTGTCATATATTGAGAGGAGGAATTTGACATCAGCTTGGAGAGGCAAGATAGTACAAACTATAGAGAGATTTAAATAAAGACAAATGTATTTGCAGTTGGCTGCATATAGAAGATTATTTTTTCAGTGATGTGAATCATCCATTTGAAAGAGGAGATAACAGAAATAAGACAAGTAAGGATATTTTTGGAGTGGTCACAGGTAGGTGGCAATAAGAGCTTATTGTACTGTTAGTACGACTACTGCTGCTGCTACAAGATGAGCTTGGTTTGATGGGATGTGTTGGTAGAAATGTGGGTTTTACTGTAGATAGAATTCAGGACCAAAGATATTCTTCTGGGAATTATCAACATAACTGAAGCTTTTAATATCATTTTCTTTGAGGAATAGGAAGAACTGAGTTGTGCTGGGGATTAAGTGATGATTAAGATGGACAGAAAGTCAATCAGTATTAGGAAAATTAGGTTGTTATTATTTGTCCTTCTTTTTCAAAAAGAACCAAGACCTCAGGGAGAGGATGCAATGACATGCAACTGAGTTGGATTTAAGTGAGGGAGGGCTGAGCAAGGTCACCTGCCTCATATTCCCCTCCAGAGCCCGCTGGGTTCAGTGGCAAGCTATTGATCAGAGCAATTGAAGAGGGCACTGGGTGCAATGGAAGACCTTGGCCTTTTTAAACTAAGGTCTCAAACTATAGCTTACTTCTGATATTTATGCAAAATCAACCAGTCGAAAGTCAAAAATCTGCAATGTCCCTCTACTCTAATCCAGCCTTCCTTCCCCATCCCTAACCCCCAGCACCTCAACTACTTTGCTCCAGGTGAAAAATAGGCTGTCTTCTTACAAATATTATCTCATCTGATCCTCACTATAGCTCTGGGATGTAGGTGCTTATTACCCCCATTTTATTGTTGAGCAAATGAGGTAAGCAGAGATTATTAAGTGCCCCATATCTAGGGAGTGTCAGAGTCTTAATTTGAACTTGGACCTTTCTGTCTCAAGGCCCAGTGTTCTATTTACTCTGCCATTTGGCTATAGGAGAATGTGACTCTCAAAAGTCATTCAAGGAAAGAGTGTTCAGAAGAGTGGGATAATAATAATATTCCAGAGAGGTCAAGGAGAAAATTGAGGAGGGGGTGTCTATCTCATTCAGTAATGAAGAGGTGGCCTTTGAGGCAGAAGTCTCAGAACTAGCATGAGCTGCAGAGGACTAGAGGATTGGCTTTTAGTTTCTGTTTTGTGACCCACTTATTCTTATGCTTTGGTGAAATTTAGTATGATAGGGTTTAGATTTAAGACAGGTGACATCTATAAGACTACATATCCCAAGACCTGAGAATCTTGGGATTTCTATGTCTGATATTGCAGATATTACTCTCGTTACATAAGTAACCACCTTGATTTGGCCTCCCAATGGAACTGAATAGGAGCAGTCCATTCTCAGCAGACCCAACAGATCTAGGTTATATGAAGGGGAGTAGTAAAGTCTGAAAAGACAGTTTGGAGACAAATTGTGGAGAGCCTTGCATGTCAAGAGAAGGAATAAACATTTATTTGGTGTCTAATCAGAAGCCATTGAAGATTTTTGAATGAAATATGATATATATATATATATGTATATACATATATACATACACACACACACACACACACACACACACACACACACACACCCCATATGGTATATTAAGATGGTTTATATACCATAATCAGAATGGTATATTAAGAAGCTGATTTTGGCAGCAATGTGAAGAATAGATTATAGAGGTTAGAGACTGAAGGCAGAAAGATCAGTTAGGAGGCTCCTGTAATATTTCAGGTGTGAAGTGATGAGATCTTGAATTGAGGTGATAGAAATGGAAGGGAAGAGACAAAATCCACAGGATTTGGCAATTGATTGCATGTGGGGAGTGAGGGAAAGTAAAAAATACTGAATGATCCTGAATTTAGTGCCTATTCATGGAGCCTTTAAAGATTCTGGTATTAATAATTGTGTTTTACAATGGGTGCCTATGTAGCTTTTAGCTTTGGGGTAGGGAAGGACTTTCAATTTAAAATACAACTAACCAAATTAAGCATCTATTTCGTTTTGTTTTTATTATTATAGAAACTACAATAAGTTAAGCTGGCCAGGAGTTAGAGAATAGAAGCCAGATGCTGAGGAAAACAAAAGCTAAGAAGAGTGAAAGACCAGAAGAAAGAAAAAGAAAGGGTAGACTTGGGCAGCCAGTGGCTCAGGACTAACAATGGGTCCTATTATAATATATTATAATTATTAATATATATTGCTAGCCTTATCTTTAGGTATAATTGTTTTCCACAAGCAAGTTATCTCAAGGCAAATAGGAAGAGACAGAATGAGACTTTGAAGTGGTAGCTCAGTAAGATTTATTGGACATCAAAAAGAAAGGAAAATTTCAAAGAAGCAGAAATCAGAAGTGGGGACAACCCGAGTGTGATTAGAGTCAACAATAGGGAAGCACCAAGGCCTTAATGAAGATGTTAGAAGAATTCTCCCACTGAAGTTTGAATTTAGTTTGTATAAAACTATGCTAATAAGAAAATAAAGGTCCCTTCTGGTTAGGTGTCTGTTTCTAGTTGTAATGAGAATCTCTGATGTCATATCTGTATGTGGAATATATGGGAAGCCTGCTTCTGAGAGAGAATTATGATGACATATAAGGGACCTTGCCTTGGAGAAACTGAATACAGCTTAGACGTTCTATAACTGGTCCTGGTTGTCTAAGAACCTGTTGAAAAGGAGGCTCTTTGGCTGTGGAAATATTAAAAAAAAGACCCATCAGCTTCTTTTACTTATCTTTCTTTTTTTCGTTTTATTTGGAGACTCCTTAAGAGACCATGTCAACCTTGAGAGTTTTAAGTTTGGAAGTTAAGTCATCAGAATCCTAGAGGCAGAGTCCAGGCCAAGTTTCACAGTCAGTATAAGAGCAATGACACACCTCTGGTAATGACCTTTGAGAAAGTAGCCTAGCAGCAATCGAGATTTTGGAGAAACATGCTACATATGAACATGAACTTAGTGGGAGTAATGCTGTGTAGAAACTTGAGTTAGCTTGTGAGCGTAATTCCCCAGAGACAGGGATTGTATTAGAGAGAGTATGTCCCCAAGATGTTTGGAGGTGAGGGGACATGGAGAATGTTTGCATGTTGTTCTTGCTATATCTTTGAAGTAAACCCCCCCTATGTAAAAGCTACTTATGTTAAGTTACTAAGTGGAATAATAATCATTGCTTCCTAACAATATGAGGTAAGATGCAAACACGGTAGGAAAGGGACTTGAATCAATGGCAATAAAGAAAAGATACTCCAAGTCCTCCGGATCTCTTCCTAAAAATTTGAAGGAGATATGACTCATGCTAGAATGTATTCTGTTTGTCTATACATGTGGCTTTTGTTTTTCTTGCCTTCATAACAGGTTAAGGAAAGGAAAATAGAATCGGAACTGAAAATCAAATAAAAATGAGTTAAAAAAAAACAAAAGAAACTTGAAAGGGAGATATCATCTACTTGACTCTGGGAAACTGAATATACATTTCATCATAAGATCCTCTATGATAAAGAAGGCAAACAACAACAGAAACATAGAACCCAAGACCAATACTAGAATGAGTTTAGGAAGAATGAGGGAGGAGTAAAAGAGATTGCAATTTATCAAATACAAACTTCTATAGGTTTAGAAAAATGGGGAATTCAAGTTGCATCTGTGTACATCAAGCTTATTCTCCCCATAGCTGTTAGCTGGAGCCATAGGGCTCAAGAAAGTACTTAGATAAATGCAGGTCTATGGGACCACTATTTAATGATGCCCTGATGTTCTTGCATTTGCTGCTCATTATAGCTTTCCTCAGTGTGAAGTTATGGAGCTTCTCTCTCTATTGTGAGCAGATGATTTCTACTGGTGTCCTCTTCCTATATGTTTCTCTGAGTCTGATTTCCTTTCCAGGCTATCTTATACCCCAGGACCAAACTCTTTAGGAAATAGAGCCACTTTGGCTAACTAGTGTTTCAGGCTTTAGTAATTAAAAAAAATCTTTGGCTTTCTGAATAGAACATACTCCATCAGAGACTTGAGTTTGGAAATTTCTTTTGGCTCCTTAATTGATTGATTTCCAGTTGCTAACCTGTTTAGTCAGATTTACTTTAGAGACTATTCTTGCAGCTAATTGGGGTTAGACTCAGGCTCAGAGAAATAGAAGATCTTTGAGACACCATGTATATGTCCTTGTTTCCTGGATTATAATAAATTGTAACTCATTGGGACTAGAAATTACTTCATCTTTTGTATTTGCAACTCCAGGGTCTATCACAGTACCTGACTTGATAAATGCTAACATGTTCATTGATTAGCATTCTTGATATCATTCTTATATGCTATGGTCCTCTTTTGTAGCCATTTTTTGTTATTTTCACTTTCTTCTAAAACAGTATTGTTTCAGGATGATATAGATATAATTATAGTGCTGTACTATGTGTATGGTTAATACCAGAGGGGAGAAATTATTGAAATTTGTGCTAGTGACCCCCTTGTTTTAAGTCTTGCTTGTCTTTTGAATGTATTAATCAGTCTGCAGGAAGAGGCCCTAGACACTCTTTGGTAGTATTTCATCTCTTGCCCATTGTTTTAACCTGAGAATCATAACACAGTCACATAGACTCTTAGTCCATCTCTTTTACCTCTAATCTCATTTTCCTATGAAGGGGCAATGGTCCACCTCTTTTTGGAAATATGTACCTATCAGAATTGTCTTGCTTTTGTTTGGAAAAGTTGTCTATAAAAAGCACTGGGTGGTTTAAATTTCATTTCCTAGATATGTTCAACATATTTTTGCCTTGGATGTTACAATAAAGTCCTTTAAATGTTCTCTTCCTGGATTTATTTTATTATTAAGGGCAAGCCTCAAACAAAGATTTTCTTTTTTTCTTTTAAGAATGTTTTTATTTTATTCTTTTCTCAATTTCTTGAAAAAATAATTTTAACATTTGGTTTTTAAAATTTTGAGTTCCCAATTCCCTTTCCCCTCCCCTCCCCTCCCACATTCTTGAGAAGGCAATTTGATATAGATCATACATATGAGCCACCCAAAACATAGTTTCGTATTAGCCAAATTGCAAAAGAGAATACAGGCTACCCCTACTCCCCCCCTACCAAGAAACAAGAAAGATAAAAGGAAGTTTTGACACTATGCTTCAGTTGCATTCAGACTCAATCAGTTCTTTCTCTGGAGGTGGATAGCATTTTTCATTATAAGTCCTTTGGAATTGTTTTACATCACTGCACTGCTGAGAATAGTTAAATCATTCCTAGTTGATCATTGTACAATATTGTTCTTATTGTGTACAATGATCTTTTGGTTCTCTTTTCTTCATTTTGCATCAATTTATCTAAGTCTTCCCAGGTTTTTCTGAAAATACTCTGCTTATCACTTTTCCTAGCACAATTGTATTCCATCACAATCATATGCCCACAACTTGTTTAGCCATCCCCCGATTGACGAGCATGCCTTCAATTTCAAATTCTTTGCTACTACAAAAAGAGCTGCTATAAATATTTTTGTACATAGAGGACCTTTTCTGTTTTGTTTGATTTCTATGGGATAGGGACTAGTAGTGGTAGTTCTATGTCAAAAAGTATATGTGCAGTTTTATATTTTTTTTTTCTTTTCTTTTTTTTGGTTTTTTTTTTTTTTTTTTTTTTTTTTTTTTTTTTTAGCAATTTGGAATTGTTTTCCAAATTGCTCTCCAAAATGCTTGGATGAATGCACAACTTCACCAATAATACATGAGTGTTCCAATTTTCCAAATCCTCTCCAACATTTGTTAATTTCCCTTTTCTGTCATTGTTAACTCTTAAGGAAACAGGAGAAAACTAATAATATTTATCCTTCAGCTGTGGCTAGTGACATTTTGCTCATTGGAATAAAATCTTTTGGGACTGTAATTAAATATTGTTTTAAGTATGATTTCAGGTATGATTGTCTAGATCATTATTAAGCTGCTAATATACCACTCAGGGAGGAGTGTCATGTGCTGCCCAAAGGGAGCATGGGATGAGAATTGCTACAGGTAGATATCTGTCCTAAGGAAAAGTTGAGGAGATGAACTTTTCTAGGCAAAATTAAAATCCTTTTGATCCAGTTTCCCCTTGTACTATTTTTTTTCTGCACAGGAAACATTCCCATCTGGTTACTACCAGATTAGGTTAAGACTGGGTATTATACCCTGTGAATAATGTAGAACATAGCTGCACAATTGGCTGTTAAAATGACTCACACCTGGAATCAAACAGAGCAAAGAAAATTTTCCCCTGTTATGCTTATGTCACATCAATTTATGCCTTTAAAGAGTTTTAATATTGTCATAACCATGTCCCTTATTTTTCTTCTCATAGCAACTCTCTATAATCAGGGCAGGAAAACTGTGGAAGTTTGTCATTGCAATATCAAATCTATTAACAAATAGATTAATACTAAAAAAAATCTGAATTACTATAATGAGGTGCAAGTTGGAAAGATCTTTCTTTCTTTCTTTCTTTCTTTCTTTCTTTCTTTCTTTCTTTCTTTCTTTCTTTCTTTCTTTCTTTCTTTCTTTCTTTCTTTCTCTCTCTCTCTCTCCCTCTCTCCCTCTCTCTCTCTCCCTCTCTCTTTCTCTCTCTCTCTCTCTCTCTCTCTCTCTCTCTCTCTCTCTCTCTCTCTCTCTCTCTCTCTCTCTCTCTCTCTCTCTCCCTCTCTCCCACTCTCTCTCTCTCTCTCTCTCTCTCTCTCTCTCTCTCTCTCCCTCTCTCCCACTCTCTCTCTCTCTCTTTCCCTCCCTCTTTCTTTTCTAAAGCAATTGGGGTTAAGTGACTTGCCTAGGGTCACACAGCTAGGAAGTGTTAAGTTTCTGAGGCCAGATTTGAACTCAGAACTTCCTGATGGGGTGTCACCTAGCTACTCCTGTCATCCCCTTTCTAATAGTTATATATGTATAAGATTGGGTCCTTAAAGTACTTCCTTCAAAATAACATAAGAATAACATGTATCCTCAAAAAGGGAAGACATATAAAATTTAATTTAAAGGAATAATAAACTTTGAGAAACAAGTATTATATTATTAGAAATTTAAGAACTAAAATACACATACACAAACAAATACACACACATGATTTAACTTCTAAATCCAATGGAAAATACAAACTTGAGTATGTTTTGGTAATAAGTTCTTCAAAGTTATATTAAGGTTTTACATACAAAATTGCATTGCTTTTAAATCATTCCTCTTCCCCCCCCCCCTTGTTTTGAAGTATCTGTGTGGTAATATTAAGGATCACAAATTCCTTTTTCCAAGTCAGAATCTCGTGGATCCTTCATCCATTGTCATATAAAAGGTTTGAGTGAAGGTAGAAGGCCTAAGTGCTAGGTAAAAACGAAAATTCTATTAGAACTATGGGTTCTAATTTGGTGTTTTTATAGTTCTGTCATTAATAGCATTAGATCCATATGATTTGAGTTAGTTCTTACCACAAGAACTAATTACTGAAAAAGCCAGTCTGATTCTGTTTTGTCATGGTTTAATAAATAATGCAAAATCTTATCATTAGCAGAACTTAACAGCATTATCTACAGAATCTCCACAAGTGACCTGGACCCTAGAGATAGTCAAGGAAATTACCTTGATCCCTACATAGCTTGCCATACGAAGTGCTTGCCAGTACCCAGAAAATCAGGGTTGTTGCAAAAGGACTTGGCAACCCTGAAGCTATTGTTGTTTTGGGTTTCTTTGTTCACTTACCGTAACTTTGCTTGTTATGTTAGTTGTGTGCACGTTATGGACTTTTTTATGTATCCTGTAAGCGGCTTGTAATTTCTGTTTGCACCGATGCCTTGTATGGCACATTTGCCATTCATGGTTTGCCCAGGGTGTTTTATGCTGAGATTCTTCATGCAGTTTCTATCTGCCTTTCCTGTCAAGGGTCAACTCCTTGTGGAAGAAAACTGTGATAGGGTAAAAGTAGGTACCCTACCATTTGAACTCCATAAAGCATCTATATTCTAATTGCCAAAGTCTATGAACTAGAGATATGTTTTGGATACAGAACTTTTCATCGGTTAACTATGTTTGTGGATTTTCTCTTGTGTGTCCTCATATGGATTGTATATTGTTTATGTTTGCAGTGCCTCTCATGGTGCAAAGAACTGATCCCAGGGCAATTTTTACATTTACAAGCAACAGAAATTGGGATGTTGCCACTGAGGAAAAAGAATCAATTTAGGTCTAATTATGGAGCTGCACCATGTATATGTATGGTTACATCACAGAAAAAAATTATTGAAATTTCTGTTAATGACCTCATTGTTTCTAATCCTGCTTGTCTTCTGGACACTGTTAGTCTGTTAGGAGAAACATCTTCACTAATGCCTTTGTTGTATTTACCTGAGAAACATCATGAAGTCACACAGGCTCTCATCCCCCCCTTACCTCTTTTTGAAAAATTTTAATTTTTAATTTGTGGAATAAAGCAAATATTCCTTGACATAGTATAATAATAATAATTTTCAAAAAAGATGACTGCACATGAAACTGCAAACCTATTATGTACAACCTGTTATTTCTTTTAAATACATAATAAAATTATCAGGTGAATTTTTAAAAATTTTCTCTTCCCTTCCCCTCACCCCCACAGTAGACATGGCTAAACACAAATGTGTGTGTGTATGTGTATGTGTATGTGTCTGTGTATATGCATACATATATATTTTTATATATGTATAATCAGTTTTTACAAACTTCTATCATTTCTTACTCTGGATACAATTAATGTCTTCATTCATAGGTCCCTTGTAGTGAGTTTTGTAATAGTTAAAATAACTTGATCGTTCAAAATTGTTTTTAAAATAATATTGCTCTTACTGTAGAAAATGTTCCCTTGCTCATTTCACTTTTCATCCCCCTTACCTCTAACCTCATTTCCCTATGATGGGGCAATGAGAGACAAACTGAGACACAATCAGGATTGTCTTGCTTTTATCATGAAATATTTTCTATAAAAGAACTAGACATTTTGAATTTCATCATCAGCTGATGTACTTTTGCCTTGGCTGTCATAATAAACTTCTTTAAATTTGTTCTTATTGATCTTTGTTCAACAAAGATTTTCTTTTAAAATTTCTCATTTATATATATATATGTATATATACATATATCACTTTAAGTTTTATTAAATCATTTCTTTACAACAACCTTGCAATATAAATAAGTAAAATGAATATTATTATTCAATTTTCAATTATTCAATTTCAATATTATTATTCAATTATTCAAACAAGGCTCAAATTGGTCAGCATTTGAATTTAGGCCTTTTAATTCCAAGTTTCCTTTTTCTGTTCTATTATGGCTTTCATAATTTTAAAATAATTGATTTGATAAGGGAGCTCCATGTGTATCTTTTTAGAGACTTCCTCTTTTTTTCTTCATCAGAATAATTTATATTGCCGCTATTCTATTCTAAAAGCATCCTCTATTTTTTGAGTTGACTTGTAATTGAGTTTTAAACCATGGAATCATCTCCTTTCAGTTCAGTCATTTCTATTACACCTTATTTGGGGTTTTCTTGGCAAGGATACTGGAGTGTTTGCCATTTCCTTCTCCAACTTATTTTATGTATAAGGAAACTGAGGCAGATTTAAGTGATTTGTCCAGAGCTGTGCAGCTAGTGTTTGAGACCAGTTTTGAAATCAGGAGGATAAGTCTCCAAGCCAGACATTCTATCCACTGTGCCATGTAGTTGATAAATCTTTTCTCTTAACTCTCTCAAATCCATTTCCCCCAAATATAGAGTATTTATCAGACTGTACCACTGATATCTTAGCTAGAAATAGAAGCAACTAGATAGCACAATGGAAAAAACATGGAATTTGGTGTCAAGAAGATAGTAATTTTTTTTTGGTTTTTGGTTTTTTAAAATTAATTTTATAATAATTTTTGGCAGTACATATGCATGGATTTTTTTTACAACATTATCCCTTGTACTCCCTTCTGTTCCGAATTTTCCCCTCCTTCCCTCCACCTCCTCCCCTAGATGACAGGCAGTCCCATACATGTTAAATGTGTTATAGTATATCCTAGACACAATATATGTGTGCAGAACCAACTTTTTTTTGTTGCAAAGGAAGAATTGGATTCAGAAGGCAGAAATAACGTGGGAAGAAAGACAAAAGTGCAGACAGTTTACACTCATTTCCCAGTGTTACTTCTTTGGGTGTAGCTGATTTTGTCCATCATTGATCAACTGGAATTTAATTAGATCTTCTCTATGTTGAAGATTTCCACTTCCATCAGAATACATCCTCATACAGTATTGTTATTGAAGTGTATAATGATCTCCTGGTTCTGCTCATCAGCAGATGATGTAAGTCTCTCCAAGCCTCTCTGTATTACTCCTGTTGGTCATTTCTTACAGAACAATAATATTCCATAACATTCATATACCATAATTTACCCAACCATTCTCCAATTGATGGACATCCATTCATTTTCCAGTTTCTAGCCACTACAAAAAGAGCTGCCACAAACATTTTGGCACATACAGGTCCCTTTCCCTTCTTTAGTATTTCCTTGGGATATAATCCCAATAGCAGCAATGCTGGGTCAAAGGGTATGCACAGTTTGATAACTTTTTGGGCATAGTTCCAGATCGCACTCCAGAATGGCTGGATTCTTTCACAACTCCACCAACAATGTATCAGTGTCCCAGTTTTCCCACATCCCCTCCAACATTCATCATTATTTGTTCCTGTCATCTTAGCCAATCTGACAGGTGTGTAATGGTATCTCAGACTTGTCTTAATTTGCATTTCTCTGATCAATAGTGATTTGGAACACTCTTTCATGTGAGTGGATATAGTTTCAATTTCATCATCTGAAAATTGTCTGTTCATATCCTTTCACCATTTATCAGTTGGAAAATGGCTTGATTTCTTATAAATTAGAGTCAGTTCTCTGTATATTTTGGACATGAGACCTTTATCAGAACCTTTAACTGTAAAAATATTTTCCCAATTTGTTTGTATTAGTTTTGTTTGTACAAAAGCTTTTTAATTTGATGTAATCAAAAATTTCTATTTTTGTGATCAATAATGATCTCTAGTTCTCCTCTGGTCATAAATTCCTTCCTCCTCCACAGGTCTGAGAGGTAGACTATTCTCTGTTCCTCTAATCTATTTATGATCTCATTCTTTATGCCTAAATCATGGACCCATTTTGATCTTATCTGGCACATGGTGTTAAGTGTGGGTCCATATCTAATTTCCGCCATACTAATTTCCAGTTTTCCCAGCAGTTTTTGTCAAATAATGAATTATTATCCCCAAAGTTGGTATCTTTGGGTTTGTCAAACACTAGATTGCTATAGTTGTACACTATTTTGTCCTGTGAACCTAACCTATTTCTTAGCCAAATGGTTTTGGTGACTGCTGCTTTATAATATAGTTTTAGATCAGATATAGCAAGGCCACCTTCATTTGATTTTTTTTTTCATTAATTCCATTGAGATTCTCAACCTTTTGTTCTTCCATATGAATTTTGTTGTTATTTTTCTAGGTCATAAAAATAGTTTTTTGGGAGTCTGATTGGTATAGCACTAAATAGATTAGTTTAGGGAGTATTGTCATCTTTATTATATTCGCTCGGCCTATCCAAGAGCACTTAATGTCTTTCCAATTATTTAAATCTGACTCTATTTTTGTGGCAAGTGTTTCATAATTTTGCTCATATAATTCCTGACTAGGAAGATGGTAATTTAAATGCTACCTCGACTATTTGCTAGCTGTTTAAACTTGAGCAAATCATTTAACTTCTGTCTGCCTCAGTTTTCCTACTTGTAAAATGGGGATTATAATAATACCTATATCACAGAATCAAATGAGTTAAAGTATGCAAAGCATTTCTCAAACCTTAAAATGCTAGCTTTCATTATGATAATTAATAATGAATGCCAAGTATTGTCATCATCATCATCATCATCATCATCATCATCATCATCATTTATATATTCAAGTTTCCTGAATTTTTTTGATAAAGGCTTTGGATCCCTTCTCAGAATACCATTTTTAAATGCATGAAATAGAATACTTTGGATTTCAAAGGAAACTG
Source organism: Sminthopsis crassicaudata (assembly GCF_048593235.1). Classification (NCBI taxonomy): domain Eukaryota; kingdom Metazoa; phylum Chordata; class Mammalia; order Dasyuromorphia; family Dasyuridae; genus Sminthopsis; species Sminthopsis crassicaudata. Next base: position 235,095,535 of record NC_133617.1, read on the forward strand.
ATTATATTGAAATGCAATTACCAATTTTAAAAAATCCACAAACCACAGGTTAAAAACCCTTGTTTTTGAATTAAAAGTCTTGATTTAGAAACCAATTTCCCTTCTCTAATATTAACTTCTTAAACAGTTAATCATTTCCCATAATCTCTTTTCTCCTCTGCAGATATTGCTGCCAATCAGCAATGGTAAAACATCAATATATCCCTAAGTCTTCATCTTCTTGCTCAGAATCTCCTTCTCACTAGACAAGTGCTTTCTATGTTTTCTCATGTCATCTATCTTCTGATAAATTACCAGATATGGTTCCTGGTCATTTGAGTTTATGAGTCTCAGGAGGCTTTCTATCATATCACAGAATTCATGCAGCATATCATAGATATTGTACAAGATACTGTGAAAGAAAGTAAATTTCTCACTTGATAATATTAATTTGTCATTTTTCTTTCTTAATACTGCTCACTAGGGAGTCACCAACAACCTCAGATCTCTTTTTTGTGAGTGCTAGATGCTTTTTCCCTAGAACTTGCTGATCTTCATCACTTTTAAGATTGAAGAATGGGAAAGTAGTTTTCTTCATTGAAGATTCAGTTTCACCCCATATACTAGTGGTTTCCAAACTTTTTGTAGTGATTTCCACTCACTCTATCTAATTAAAAAAAAGTCACATATATCTACTTTTTGTTTTTGAGTTAATCAATGTTAAGCCTTGCCCAGGAACACACAGATAAAAAATGACAGAGGATAGATGTAAATTCAGCTCCTTCTCACTTCAAGGGTAGTGCTCCTTTGACTTCATCATCCAGTTGTCTGTCTATCTGCTTTTCATAAAACTATTTATACAAATAATTATTAAGCTTATATTTTATTCAAATAAATTTTAAAATTAGACTAAACCTGTGATTTCATGGACCTAGGAAACGAAGTCATTGTAAACTGGCAGCCCTATACTTTTTGAAAGTTGCATATTGAGAAGTTAAATGACTTATATAGGGTTATAGCCAGTGTGTACTGACAATAGTGTTCACTAAACTCATGCTTTCCAGCTTTCCAGGTAACTCACTACTATGCTACCACTCAAATAAAATTAAAAACTCATTACAATTTTATAACACAAAAACAAAATTTAAATATTATTAAAAGAATACAACATACACAAATATTTAGTGATAAAACTCCTCATAATTTTGATAATTTACAATTCATAATATTAATATAATGAATTGATTTGGTTTCCACAAATTTAATTGTTGAAAATTGCAGTAATTCTTGAGCTTTTCCGTTTCCAAAAAAATTTCATATTTATTTTAGAAACTAGTTTATTACACCATTGTTGCCAAAAAAAAGACTACCATTGTGAAATATAATATATTAAGGTACTTTTAACTTCCACACAGAAATTGCTTAATTTCATGATACTTCAATACAATAATTAGCATGTGGTCACCATTCATATGTCAAGAACCTATGCTACATGGTGGCAGTGGTAGCATTTGGATCAACCAGCCTCACATCTCGAGGAGGTTTCTTTGCCTTGAGACTTACAGGAATCCAAGTATTTGAATCCAACTATAACAAATAAGCACTATATTGCATTTGCTGTCAATTAAAGTGAATTTTGGACCATCATTTATTGAGATTTATTGGTACTTTTTTTCACTGGAAAATAAAGTAAATGGATTTATGTGGGAATTGTACCCAGAAATATCCAATAATGTGGGCTATTATTTTGTCATCCCTCTCTATCCTCTAAACCCCAGGGAGCCTTAGTTGTTTGGAAAATTCAGAGAAGAGCCTCATACTTTTTTCACAGCTCCAGGAAATGGACTTTCATCACTTCACTTCCTTCCCTGAGAATCATTCTCCTACACTGCAACCTCCAGACACAAACTTGAGTACCATTCTTGGCTTTCTGATTCTTTTCCCTCTATGTCCTCCTTATGAAGCATTTCTTCCATTACTTAAGGAACACAACTTGTTTGTGAATTATAGATGCCAGTAGTAAAAGCAGTAGAGAATTCAACTTTATTTAACATTAGCAATAGATCTAAGTTTGCTTAAATCCAGAACAGCGCTAGGACAACTTTTTACCAGAAAGACAGACTAAACTGTGGTGAAAGGCAAATATTTATCAGTAATACTGGATAGTTTCAACATAAACAAGCAGTTTAAATATGTAAAAGAACATGTTTGAAGGGAGAGAAAGCCTTCCTTGTTCATGCTTTACAGAGTAAGAGTGTGAGAAGGAAGTACTCCTTTTCAGGAAAGAGAGCAAAGGTCCAAAGAAGTCTTAGCCACATTTCCTAAGGAGGGCCAATTTTGACAGCATTTAACTGGACTCATTTGCTAGAACAGGGAATAGACAGTAATTTGGGCTTTTTAAAATTATTGATTTATTTTGTTTTTATATCACTTTCATTTTTTAATATTTTCACACACACCCCACCCAGAGAATCATTTCTTATAGCAAAGAATGAAAAAGAAAGGGATGGGTGGTGGGTGGTGGATGGGAGAGCAGTTCAGCAAAATAAACCTATGCATCAGCCCAATCAGACAGTATATGCAGTTTTCCATGAATCCCAATCCTGTAAAGAAATGAGGAAGGTATTTCCCCCCCATCCCAGTCTTCTTCAAGGTCAAAACTACTCATTGTAATTACAAAGCGCTCAGTTTCAGGATTCTTTGTTGTTCTTTCCATTTATCCTGTTTTAGTCATTATTTATATTGTTTTCTTGGTTCTTTTTTACTTCATTTTGCATCATAAAAGTCTTCAGATACTTCTCTGTACTCTATTTATTGCTTCTTATGGCCCAGTAATACACAATTATATTTATATAACCATCCCCCAATTAATGGCATGCACTTTGTGACTACTTTTTTGCTATCATAGTTTTACCATGAGTATGTTGACATATACAGGATTTTTCTTTTCTCTTTGCCTTCTTTGGGTAATATGCTTTGCACATTCTCTGGGTCAAATGTAGGCAATAGTTATATGAAAGGATAGCTGACATGTAAAGGTTAGAATAAAGGATGGCAAAGAATTACTAAGCGATTGGGTAGATGTATATAAGGTCATGTAAGCAGATGGCTTATGTTAGAAAGGTGGGACAGAGTGGCTTAAATATAGTCACAGAGAAAACCAAGTCCAATTCTTCAAGTAATTGATTCAAGTCAAGTTAGTGATAGGAAGAGCAGATTGAAATACAATAAATGAACCAAATTCGGATGGGAGAAAACAAAAGAATGGTAAAATAAGGGTCTAGTTGAGATTGGGAATAAGAGCTGAAATCTCAGTCAGGAAAGTAAGATCAGTTCATACAAGGGATATTTTAACAACCTTCAAGGTCTTCTACATAGAACTCCATACTTGAAGATTTTTATCCTGGGATTTAATGGAACTTCTTTTTGCCTCCCTCCCTTTTGTCTTTTTTTGTATCCCTAGCACAGTGCTTGCCACACATTATACTGATTAATTGATTGAGCCTTGTCTCCTATAATAGTTTAGATTCAATTCTCTAAATATCTAAAGCTTCTTTATGTTAGGAATTTTCTGAATCATGTTAAGGAGATCCCTATAAGGATTATGGATGAAATTTCCTTCCACAAGGGTTTTGCCCTTCTCCTTAAAGGCAATGTTGGAACAGTCTTCAAGCCTTTGACTTCCCAATATCCTCATCAGGAGAGGTAGGGATAGATTGGTATGGGAGATAGTATGGTCCTAGTGGAAAGAGACTTCTTAAAGACAGAAGAAATCTGAATTTGGATTTCATCTCTGTGGAACTATGAACAAGCACTTGACCTTTTTAATTCTTGATTTCCTCATCTATAAAATTGGAGCAGTATTACCTGTATAATCTACCTCTTGGATTTGTAAGATGATAGAGATCATCTATGTTTAGGACTTTGCAGATCTTAAAAAGATATATAATCTTATCTGCTATTAGGAATCACAGAATCTCAGAGCAGAAAGGACTTCAGAGGTCACCTAGAACCAAATAAGAAGCCTCTCTATGGTATACCCAACAAATACCTATCTAGCCTTTGCCAAAAGGTCTCTGGTAAGAAAATCCACTACCTCCCAAAGCAACTTTTCCTGTTTGGGAATAGCTTAAATAATAACCTTTCCCCTAACATCAAGGCAAAATCCAATTTTATACCTTTTCTCTTTTATTCCTTTTGATTTCTGGAGCCAAGTAGAAGAACACATCTAATCTTATTTCTTATAACAGCCCTTTGAATACTTAAATACAGTTACCATGTTCTCCTGCTTATTTCCCAGTCAAATGTCACTATTTCCTTCAACTGATGCTTATACACTATGAAATCTCCTTCTCTTGGCCCTTCATAATTCCCCCTGATCTCCTCTGGATGCTTGATAATCATGGGTGTCCTTCTTCCACAGTGTGGAACTCAGAATTGAAAATGTTATTCCTAATTATTGCTCTGTAAGAAATGACCAGCAGGAGGAATGCAGAGAGGGTTGGAGAGACTTAAATCAACTGATGCTGAGTGAAATGAGCAGAACCAGAAGATCACTGTACACTTCAACAACAATACTGTATGAGGATGTATTCTGATGGAAGTGGAAATCTTCAACATAAAGAAGATCCAACTCACTTCCAGTTGATCAATGATGGACAGAAATAACTATACCCAGAGAAGGAACACTGGGAAGTGAATGTAAATTGTTAGCACTAATATCTGTCTGCCCAGGTTGCATGTACCTTCGGATTCTAATGTTTATTGTGCAACAAGAAAATGATATTCACACACATGTATTGTACTTAGACTATATTGTAACACATGTAAAATGTATGGTATTGCCTGTCGTCGGGGGGAGGGAATAGAGGGAGGGGGGGCAATTTGGAAAAATGAATACAAGGGATAATATTATAAAATATATATATAATAATAAAAAAAAAATTCCAAAAAAAAAAAAAAAAAAAAAAAAAGAAAATGTTATTCCTATTACTCCAGAAGGTGCCTGATCAGAACCGAGTACAGAAGGGTTCTCACCGCATTATTCCCACATATTCTGTCTTTCCCCTCTTGAAACAAATATGTATAGCTAACCAATTGACCAAAAATATGTCTCATTTTGTGCCCTGACTCCATCATCTTTCTAATCAATAAATCAATCAACATTTATTAAATACCTACTATTGACAGGAACAGTTCTGATAGCTTTCAAAAATCTAATAATCTTTATAGTGTTGTTGTTGTCATGTAAATTATTCTCCTGTTTCAGCTCCTTTCATTTTTTACCCATTTGCAGAAGTCTTCATATTTGCTTGTTTTTGACATCTATCTGATGTTAATATAGCCTAAGATTGCGCTGGATTTCTTGGCGGTCACATCACTCTGATGATTCATACTGAACTTGAAGTTCAGTGAATCTGCCAGATTTTTCTCAAACTAATTGCTGCCTAACCTGGATTCCCAGTTTTGCACTTAAGACGATGATTATTTGAATTCAAGAGTGAGACTTTCTATTCATCCCTATTAAATTTCAATTGGATGCCACTCTATTTTTGACCTGTCAAGAGATTTATGAATCTTTACTCTGTCCCAACCTGTTAGTGATCCTCTCATGCTATCTGTTATCCAAGTTACTAACGGAGCTTTCTGCAGGAGACTTTCTTCCAAACTGACTTTGAAACATTGATGACTATCTTTTGTATCCAATCATTCAACCAGCTCAGAGTCTCCCTCAATTGCATTCCTGGCTAGTCCTTTGTCTTTTCTTCATCTTATGGATGGAGAAAGGTATGAGAAACTTTGTCAAGAACTTGACTAAAACCTACATAACCCCATACCTATAGGATTCTTTTAATGTCCCAGTCTAATAACTCCGTTGGAATACTATTTTGATTTTCCATGACCTGTTCTTAAAAAGACCATATTGGGTCTTTGGGATCCCAGCTTCTTTTTTTAATGGTTCATAAAAGACCCTTTAATTAATACAATCTAGAATGTTACCAGGACTAAATATCAAGTTCTCTGATGTCTAGGTTTTAGACTTAATTTTTTTTCTCTTGAACATTAGAACATTTAATCGTCTTTAATCCTGAAGTCATTCTTCAATTCTCTACAATATCTCAAAAAACACTGATTGTTGCTTGGCAATTACTTTTGCCAGTTCTTTCAATTCTTTTCTTGGAAAATTCATCTGGATCAAATCACTTGCTTTCATAAAGGGTAGCTAAGCACTCTCTTGCTCTCCCCTTACTCTATCTTCCCTCTAGCTCATTCTCTGCTTTATTTCCTAGCTTCCTTGTCTTCCACTCCCATCACTCTGAAGTTCAACCCTAACCACCAAAACATTAGGAGCCTTCTGGCTCCTTTTCTAATTTGCCCTACCTACACAAGAAGGGGCATCCCTTCCATCCCTTTCTATCTGTTTTATGTATTGTATTCCCCATTAAATTATAAACTCCCTGAGAATAGAAACTGCCTTTTTCTTTTTCTTTTTTAACTCTAGCATTTAATATAGTGTTTGGCACATAGTAAATGCTTAGCTTTGATCTATCTTATCTATCTACTTATCTGATCTATTCCTCCCTCCCTCCATCCATCCTGATTAGCTATTTTTGTTCTGGCCTCTCTAGATAGAAAAAAAGAAATGTAAACTCTATACAAATGAAATAAAATATGTCTTGCACAGATCTGCCTTTTCTCCTTCATTGACTATCATCATTTGATGTATCACAAACCACAATCTGATCTCCTTCTTTGCAGATCCTCTTCTCCTGAATATAGATAAATAAAAGCAAACCCATTTTTTTGCCCTTAGCTACCCTTGCCACCTTCAATCACATTATTCTTACATATTATATGTACACATAATATATAATTGTACTATTTTTTGAATTCACCTTCTATTTTCTCCCTTGCTTCTACATATCTAACTTTTAAAAATCCAAGTGGGTCAATGAGTTTCCATATCAATTCATTTTTTCCCTTTTACCCACTTCTTCAACGAATCCTGACTATGTATGAGGCTACAAAGACAAAAATAAAACATTTCCTATCTTTAAGGAATTATCAAGGTAGATAACAGAAAGATATTTCACGGGGGACTGATCAAGGAAAATCCAGTCTTTTGGAGCATGCTTAATGTGGGACACTACGAGCTAGGGTGAGGAGAATCAGGACAGACTACATGTAGAAAGCCCCCTACAGCACAGATTTTAGAGAAAAGGGGAATTATAAAAAAAGGTTAAGATGGAATGCCTTCCAGGTGGGGGGCACATCTAATACAAATTCAGAGAGACAGGAGCCAAATATCATTCCTGTGTATGAAGAATAGCAAATGGCCAGTTTTGATAGATTATAAAGTGTGTAAAGAGGTGTAAGCAGGTTGGAAGGGTAGATTGGGGCTTGGATATAAAGGATTTTTAAAAAACCCTTGTTGGAGATAGTCAAGTCCAGAAATAGAAATTCCTGTCAATGTTACTCCTTTATTGAAAGGTACAACTATTTGCTATTGAGGGTGGCAATTCTTTGAGGATAAAAATTCTTTTGACAAGGTTGACTGCCTGTCAAGGTTACCTTCTTGTTAACAAGGCTAACAAGGTTTTTGTTCTGACATTGATGGTATCTCCTTAATGAGGTGTGAACTTGCTCTTGCTAAGCATTCTTTGGCTGATAGATACCAAGTTAAGAATAGCTTACAGAGCTGTATCTAGCCATATCCCTGAGTTATGCCCTTGGCTTTGACCTTTAAAGGGATTACCGGAAGGCAGAGCTGGAAGACTGGGAGAAAAGTGGAGCTATTTCAGTCAGAGAAAAGTCTTTTGAACACACAAAGATTCAGATTCACCAGACAGAACTGTGCACAAGCCAGAAGCTCCATCTCACTGGAGAACCATATGGCACATGAAAGGGAAGAGCAACCTGGTCCCAAAGATGGGAGCAGCCTGAGGTTGGGATGGAACAGTGAAAAGTCTCTGGTCCAAGGAGAATGTGAGGTAACAGCAGTGAAGGAATCTTGGAGGAGTTCCTCCAGCAAGTGGAAGAATTCTTGGACCAAACAGAAGCTAGAGTTTATCAGCAGCAAAGTACAATGCCACAAAGTAGAGGAGCAAACCAGAGTTATGCCCCCTAAATAATACTGTGAATAGTAATATTGTGAACTATGTGAACTATGCTGGGGTTGGGGATGGGGAGGAGGAGAAAACAGGAAAAAAAGTTTTTGCTGCTATTCTTCCTATTTTTAATATCTCAACTGTATCTATATTGTTGAATATGCAGTGGTAATTTTCTCAGTCTCCCCTTCTTTTTTAATTAGATCTATTAGACTTCAAGAAAATGTATTCTTATCAACCCCTGCCAGGAATTTGCTATTCCTATATTTTTAGCCTTACTCCACAACAGCTGATTGATTACTCCAAAAATTTGCCTTTCTCTTCTTGAAGTCCTTACCTTCAATCACCTGTACCTCTAGAATCTTCTGTTTCCTCCCCATGACTCTATAATTTTTAATAATACTTTAAAGATTCATTTTGACATTATCATTTGTGCCCACATGAATCATCAGAAGCTTTTTCCGTCATTTTATCTGATGGGCTTCTTTTGTGTAGTAAGCAGTTACCTAATGAATGTAATGTTACATATGAGTACCTGAAAATATATTAATTTGCAAAGAACCTGGAGTTCAGTGGTGACTGATAAGAAATGAAACTGTGGAGACACCAACATTTTATTGCCAAGACAGAGGTAATAAATGGGTGATAAGAAAGAAAATAACCTACCAAAAATTGAAAAATAAGATTAAATGATATAGGAAAGTTGACCGAACTTCTTACTAAATTTGATTTTTTTAGACTAGGGAATCTAAAAGGAATGTAATAATATTTCAAAAGTTCCTGGGTTGTTGTTCTGGATTGAAAAAACCTACTGTGGAATGTTAGGTGGAGCATACCCCTCCAAGTCTGAACTAGTAGTACAAGGGGAAAAAAGTCCTCTGCTTTTCCATTTAAAAGAATAAAAGTGACTAGTACTATCCTTTAAGTCTTAACACATTTTGTGGAGTCAATAAATAATTTATTTGTGATTCAGACTGATAACACTCTTTCAAATCCTTTATAAGATTTTCCAGCTTTTACTAGTGTATTTAAAACAACAAAAATAAAATCTTTCATCAAGGTAAGAAATGATATGGGAGCGGGAGGGGGGCAGGTAGCATGAGAATCCTAAAATAGCCCAGTACTGGTTTTGATACAAGTGTTATGAATCACATTTTTTAAAAATTCTATTAAAATTCATCCTTAAATACTTTCTTGTCCCTTCTTTGCAGAGATGGGAGATCATGGAAATAATCACTTCATCAGATTTTTTTTTTGTTATGTTCATCAGTTTTGCTGTTTTATAATTATTTATTTTAAAGAATGCCTCTCTGAGAGAAGATGGGAGAAAGATCCAATAAATAATCTTGGTGATATAAAAAAGATAGCAAAAATATATAAAATGTAAAAAGTGTTCTCTACCCACTGATTCATTTATTTACTATCTTGTCTCCATTCCTTCTAAGATCTGTACTAACATATCTTTATTCTAAACACAAAACATCCCTTTGGGGTTTAAAGGATCTAAAAAAGCTATACTACTGATTTCCCTGACTTCCTTTAAGTCCCACCCCAAATTCCTCATCCATAGAAAATATTTCTTTAATTCTAATGCCTTTCCTCTTTTAAATATTTCCTGTTTATCCTATTTATGGCTTGCTTTGTATATATTTGTTTATGTTGTCTCCCCCATTAGCTTATAAACGTATTGAAAGCAAGAATTATCTTTTGCTTCTTTTCTAATTTCCAGCTTTTAGTAAATATCTCAATAAGTGCTCAATAAATATTGATTGACTAATTAATTGATAATGGTCAGTAATACTATGTTGTTTTTTCTCAAATAAGCCATTTTTGGGTATATAACTTAAATGGAAATGCTTTTAACCTGAAAGATGAAGGAGGTAAACTTTTTAGTTTTCTGAGTGTAAGGTTTGTTTTCTGTTTCATTGATTGAAATCTCTAAACAATTTTCCAGTTTAAATGGGTCACCTGGAATAGAATGACCAGCATTCGAAGATCTTCAAATAGGCACTATTTAAAATGCAAAAAAATTGGGTTTTTTCTTTCTTCTTCTGCTGGATGAGTATTAATTTGTGGTAGGATTTAAAAGAAGGCTTGTCAGTCCTGTTGGATACAAAACTGGTCTTTAAGCTTTAGGAGAGCTCATAGCTTGGATATGTAATCCCCACAAATCTGCAGTGCGGTTCTTACTTCATTTCTCTATTGCTAATATCTAATTATAACATAAGGGTATTTGGTGTATAAGTTACTGTCCTCTTCAAAAATTTGCTGTCGGAGAAAATCCTCTTTATATAACCAAAAGTGAAACTCTCCTCCTTGTAGGACATCTGTAACTTCCAACCTCATATTCCCAAATAGGCACATAGTAGGACCTATAATGTCACCTTTTACTTTGTTTGAATTAAGCAATAATTTCTTATGAAAAAGACATTTCCTGGAACATTAATTAATGTCTTACTGGAGTTGCTAAGGCCCTGAAGGAAAGCCAAGGGCACTTAAACCAGTCAGTCATTAACTACCAGGAAATATTGGACCCACAGGGTATTAATGGTTATTATAAACTCTGAAAGTGAAGTGGTGAGGGGAGAAAGAATATCTAATGTAATTAATTTTTATGCAATGAAAAGTTTAAAAATAGAAGCATCTGTTGCCATAGTCACACAGCATTCAGCCCCACTCTAATGGTTACCCATGTCCAGCATTCATGGATAATAGATTGTTTAGACCTGGCTTTCAGCAAAGGCAGAGCAAGGAAAGCAATAACCAGGCAACCCAAAGACCTCCACTCCTGTAAGGCATTTTTGCTGTTTATTTCCTCATAAGGAAAACTTTAAGCTTTCAATTATCACTATCTGTTTGAAAATTTTTTTCTGACCTTCACTGGTCCCTTCAGACAGAGGCCTCTGTACATATATGTATATGTATACACATAAAAACAATATATACATGCATATAATGTATACACATATATATACATATCACATGCACATATGTATGTGCACCTATACACATGCATACGTAAATGTATTTTATATATATATATATATATATATATATATATATATATATATATATATATATATATATATATATATATATATTTATATATATAAAACCGAGGTCTTCTTAAATCTAAGAAGATCATTTATATGTAGTTCAACCCTCTAGTTTTACAGCTAAGGAAACTGGACTCTTTGGAGGGTAAATGGATTTCCCACAGCCACAGCACGTAGTAAAGAATATGATATAGGACAGGGCCCAGGCTCTTTGGCTCCTGGGATACTGCTTTTTCCACTGTAACATGTGCATGATAGAGTTATCAAGTGAAACTACAAAACAACAGGGTTCTGAGACTGTACCACTTGAAATTTGTCTTCTAGGGGCTATATTTGGCCTCTGACAACAGAGGGGCATTTACACATACAGAAATAAAAGGATAAAGGAGGGGGGGTGGGATCTAGGATCAATTAGTTAATCAGCAAACATTTGGTAAATACTTATTATGTGCCAAGCTTTTTGTGGTTGTTGTCTGCCCTTCTTTCTCAAAAAAGACCCTGATATCAGGGAGGAGATGCAGGGAATTGGCATGGAGGGAAGCAGGGCAGGCTGGGTCACTTGATCATCATACTCTCTGGGGCCACCTGGTCCAAGGGCCAGAGAGAGATCAGGACGACTGGAGATGGCCCTCATGGAGGCCTTGTGTCACATCCATGAAATGGTTCTTGTGGTGAGGGTTACAATACACTCCCACTAAGATCTACACAAGTTGTTTGCTGCTCGTTTCTGGCTCTTTTACGAGCCCATTTGGTGTTTTCTTGACAAAGACACTGGGAGCAGTTCACCTTTTCTTTCTCATTTTCCTGAGGCAAACAGATGTTACATGACTTGTCCAGGTTTAACAATTAGTAAGTGTCTAAAGCCACATTTGAACTCAGGTCTTCCTGACCCAAGGTCTAGCCCTCTATCCACTGTACCACCTAGTTGCCCTATTTACAAAACAGATACCGGATCATCTGGATAGACTGCAAGAGAGGCAAGGGAGAGCAGAAATGGCACTTTAGCTGGGCCCCAAAAGGAACTAAGGGATCCAAAAGAAGAAGATGAAAAAAGAATGCATTCCCTCTTGGCAGGACAGTCAAAGCAAAAACATGAGAATTGTTAGATTGTTTGAGTTATATTTTGCATAAAGTCTTATTATAAACTAAAGCTTGAAAGGCAGTTTGATTATAGGCAGTCTTGGGTTTTATATAAGTTGGTGGGAACTTTTATCTAAGTTCCTTTTATGTAGTTATATAGTTCCTTTTATATGTATCCCATATTGGGACCAAAATATATCTAGAGCTTACAATCTGTTTGTGTTTTGGCTGATGGTGGGAATTGTCCTGTTCTTTTGGTAGCTTTAATTCCTTTCCCCTGCCCCCACTTCTACTTTCCTGATTCCATGTAGTCTTCCTTCTGAATTTTCCCCTTGATTGCAAAAGAACAAAAGATGACCAAATTTCAAGGTAGAAACCATCCTAGTTCCTTTTCTCTCCCACTTTTAAGTCCAGACTTCCTCTATATTTAAATATAACAAAAATGACATAACACCTCCCTGAGATTTTCTGGCATAAAGTCAGGTAATTAATTTGCTGCCTGTTCAAGGAGAATAACAATTCCTCAATTCCTCCCTTTCCCTCCCTCTCTCCCTCCCCCCCCCCCTCTCTCTCTCTCTCACACACACACACACACACACACACATCTGGCTGGACTGGTAAATTTGTTTTTCAGTCTTGTCCAACTCTTTGTGAACCCATTTGAGTTTGTTTTTTGGCAAAGATACTGGAAATAGCATTAAGTGCCCACAGTCATATAAATAAGTATCCGAGGCTAGGTTTGAACTCAGACCTTCCTGACTCTAGCTATCCACTGAGCCACCTAGATGAAGGACCAATAAATTATTTTGTACTATACTACCAAGCTCAAGACAGAATACTAGGTTTTCCTCTCCAAGGAAAAGGAGAAAAGAGAAGTAAGTAATTTTTATATGCATTAATATACTCATTTTATTTAGGGACAGCTGTCCAAACTTTTTCGTCAGTCTTTACTACTTACCTACTGTTTCTTTGCTGTCTATAAACACTCTCATAAAGTCTTCTCCATTTCCAAAGATCTTTACTTGATCTGGCTCTGGACCTCATCATTCAACTGAAATGGCTCTCTGCAAAGTTCCAAATGATTTCTTGAATACATGTTGCTAAATCTAATGCTTTCAAGTCTCACCCCAGTTCTAGCCTCCTCTCAGCTGTCAAACTGATCTTCCTAAAGTGCAAATATGACCACATTAGTCCCAACCCCCACTTCTACCCATTTTCCCATACAGTAAACTATGGCCCCTTCCCTTTACCTCTGCTTGGCTTTTAAAGCTCCTTATAACTCGACTTATATCTTTCCATTCTTTTACCTTACTCCTTTCTCTGTATTTTACCATCCAATGGCACTGACTTTCTTGAACACAATATTCTTATCTCTCCACTCTGGGTATTTTCACCTGCTATCCCCCATTCCTAGAATTCTTTGCCTCCTCATCTCCATCCCTGACTTTCCTGACCTTCTTCAGATTCCAAATAAAACCCCCACTTTTTATAAGAAGCCCTTTCCAGGCTTCTTAGTGCCAGTACCTTCCTCTAAGATTATCTCCAATTTTCCTGTCTGTATTTTGTTCATACATAATTGCTAATGTGCTCTCTCTCTGATTAGACTGTGAGCTCCTTGAAATCAAGCCATTAGATTGTCTTTTACTTTTCTTTACATTCCAAGCATTTACCACAATGTCTGCCACCCAATCCTATAAAACTCCTAGTGTGCTTGATTCAGTCAGAGAGTCAATAAACATTTATTAAGATTTTACTATGTGTTAGTTAGCTAAGCACTGGGGATTCAAAGAAAGAAATAAGATAGCCTCTGAATAGCAATATCAAATCAAGTAGCATGTAATCTTTTTGTTTTTTTCTTATTCCCTCCTCTTTCATTTTATTTTTTTCTATCAAACAGCATTTCATTTTTCCAATTACATGGGAAGATAGCTTTCCACTTTGATTTTTGTAAGATTTTGAGTTCCAAATTGCCTTTTCTCCCTCCCTTCCTTACCTTCCACCACCCCAAGAAAGCAAGTAATCTGATATATGTTACACATGTACAATAATTTTAAACAAATTTCTATATTAGTCACATTAAAAAGGAAAATCAGAACAAAAGGGGAAAACTACAAGAAATAAAAAGCAAACACGTTTTTAAAAGGTGAAATTAGTATGCTTTAATTTGTATTCAGTCTCTATAGTTTTCTCTTCGGAAGCAAATGGCATATTCCATCCCAAGTCCATTGGAATTGTCTTGGATCTGTGCATTGCCAAGAATCTAAGTCTATCAAAGTTGATCACCACATAAACTTGCTGTTAATGTGTACACTATTCTCCTGATTCTGCTTACTTTACTAATAGTACACAATCTAATAAGGGAAGACAACACATGGAAAAAAACTGAAAAGTTGGGGGAAAGGGGGAAGATAACAAAGCCAGGGACATAATAAAGTCCTACTATCAGGGAAGGGGAAGGCAAGTTTCAGAGTTGATTTCATCTTGCAGAATGTTGAAGTTTCTGGAGATCATAAAGTCCAGGAGAACATCCAAGTGTAAGTGAAGAGGTGAATCTCTTGTTTGACTTTTCTTTTTCTTGCAACCAAATCCTACCCACCAGTGTGAGCTCAGATTGGAGTGAGTAAACCAGCCTAAAAGGTAAGACATTGGTCCATACCATCTATACAACATTATAGTGTGGGGGTCCACACCAGACACATATCAAGTATCTCTTATATAAACAAAAACTTGCTAACACGTAAACAGTCCAAATACTAACTAAGCTACCTTGAGAGATAGTGAGCTCCTTATCAATGACAGATGAATACTTCCTAGGAATCTTATAGCTTTTTCTACAGGCTAAGTGGTCAATTCAAGTCATCTTTAAAGTCTCTTTCAAACCAAAGATTCTATAATTCTATTTTCTACTTCTAATAGCATCAAAAGCCCTCTTATTTTTGTGGGTATCATGTAATTTGCATGCTTTGTTTTCCCTAAACATCATTAACATATTATTCAGATATACCACTGTAGCCTGGCATTAGCTCTGGGTTCTCAAAGGCCAGGTCAGTGAAGTACTGGGAGCTTTGTCATAGATTTAGAGGTAAAAGCATCCTCGGAGGTCATCTAATCCAAAGATTGAATTAATGACTCAGGAATAATGGACTGTGTTTATGGTCTGATGGTCAGCCCAGGTCCATTTTGAAGATATTCATAAGGATGACCATCAGGTAAAAGGTTTGGGATTTTTCTTGCTGCAACAAAAAACAAACAAACAAAAACTCCACCTAATAAAGCTCAGATTGATTGTGATCTGTGATGCTGAAGATGATAGTCAAACCTAGGAATAGATTATCAAATAAGGAGGAAAGAACCAGAATGACACAAACAGGATAAATACTTTTGTTGCTGAAATATGAGAACAATAAGGGCAGGAACATAGGCCACAACTACCACCACCAGTACCCAACTTCATTTGCATGCAAAAGGACTTTGGCTTCTTAGCTGAGTGACCCTGGGCAAGTCACTTAATCCCAATTGCCTCAGCAAGACTTTGGGAATGAGGCTCATTTTATTACCACAATCCTGCAGGATCCCAGCACCTTCTATCCCTCTGATTGAAGGGTGGAGCCATGAGCTCCCATTTTGGGACACCTCTCTCATTTCTCACCAGACTATATGACTCTGGAACATGTCTGACTTTCTCCACCTTATGTGTTAGGTATCTTCACTGCATGCCCCTCCCTCTTCATTCCTTTCTTTTGTGTGATGTCTGTCCCCATTAGATTGTAAGCTCATTGAGGTCATCATTCTTTTTTATTTATATTTCTAATCTATTTTCATTTTCTTTTAGGTTTTTTTTTTTTTCCCCTCTGAGGCTGGGGTTAAGTGACTTGCCCAGGGTCTCACAGCTAGGAAGTGTTAAGTGTCTGAGATCACATTTGAACTCGGGTCCTCCTGAATTCAAGACTGGTGCTCTGTCTGCTGCGCCACCTAGCTGCCCCCTCTTTTAGTTTTAGCACTGCATCTGGCACACAGTAGACAATAAATGTTTATTTAGTATTGATTACCTTCTGTAAAGGTTTTATAGAAACAATACATGAAATGAGTTTTATGACTCAAAGGATATTTTAATTTTCATTTATTATATATTTACCACAAACAATTTTCTAATTCAAATTCAGGTAATTATCTAGGTTTATATATCCCAAAGTCAGTGTAATCCAAACAACAGACCTAATCCTAAATTGAAATACTCTTCCTCTTCCTTTTTCTTCCTCCCCTTTCTCTTTCTCTTTTTTTCCCCTTATTTTTCTTCTCTGGATAGCTAGGTGGTACAGTAGATAGAGCATTAGTCCTACAGTCAAGAGGATCTAAGTTCAAATACAACCTCAGACACTTAACACTTACTAGCTTTGTGACCTTAGGCAAGTTCCATTTGATGGTTATTCATAAAAAGCTTTCACTCATCCTTGATGGAAAGAGATCCTCTAGTAATCTTATCTTAGTAGACAAGTGTATAGAAAATAAATGTATAGGTAAGTAGATAATGCTCTATGCTCTTAGCACATGACCATGAAGAGGTGAAACCCACCCAATGATAGCACAACATGGCAGAGAGAACATTTGCAAAGTCCAGAAGAGAACAGTGGGCTAAGATCCCTGGAGCCCACTCAGGACAATATGGGGAAATTAGATGAGATTTATTAAAGCATTTTCCAGGCAAAAATTGGGTATAATAAGACAAGTAGGAGACAACAGATGGGTGGTGCAATGGGTAAAGCATTAGGTCTAGAGACAGGAACATCTAAATTCAAATTCAACCAAAGAATTACTACTTGTATGATCCTGTTTACTTCCATTTCTTCTATAAAATGAGGATAATAACTCCTACCTTCCAGAATTGTTATAAGGATTCAAATTAGATAATATTGTAAGGTTTAAATGAAATAAATATTTGTAAAGTTTTGCAAATGTTGCAAATGCATCTCTGTATATACTATGATATACTAATAATTACATATTAACTAATAATAATGTTATTATTAATTTAGCCATTATTATTAAGTGGTATTAGGATCAGTCCAAATGCTTTGCTATTTTATTTTATTCAAAGGTTTATGAAAAGTCTTGACTGTCACTGTGCAAAGGATCTGAGCTTTTATGGGAATAGCCGCTCTCTATCCACACAGTTCCCAATATCTCTATACCTCTATAAGCTGTCTCAATGAGTTACTGTGGCCAAAAGGGAAAAAAAAAGAATTATCTCATGGCCAGTTTGTTTAAACCATAGACATAGGGCAAACATTCAACCTTTATGAAGTCTTTTGCTTGTATTACCATATAAAACTCCCCATAAACCTCCCCCATTGCTCTCTAGGGGTCATTAAAACCAGTGAACCTTATGGCCCAGAAGTTATAGTCCACCAAAAAGGAAGGGATACTATGAAAAAGTGTGTGTGTGTGTGTGTGTGTGTGTGTGTTCAATACCCAGAGCCATTCCTAAATGCAGAATCTCATCTGTCACACAGATTTAATACAAGGCTGTTGGGCTTTTTTAACTTTGACTCAGCTGCAAGATGTGCTTTTAACATTTTTAAAAAGTTTTACTATTTGACATGACTCAAAAGATCAGGAAGCATGATTTTAAAATGCATGAGGGGTTTAGTAGACTTTTCATAAGGTTTCTTTTGGCTTCTTTTGGCTCTTAATGATACAAATGTGCTCCATAAAAATCTGTTTTTATGTGAATGTGTTGTGATGGTTGCCCTCACAAATTCTCCCTGGCTGGGGATGCTGGCAAGGGGGCTAAGTGTTCTAGAGCAGAGATGTGTTATTCTGCAAGACCTTCATCCTTCTTCTAGCCATTCAACACATGTTAGCAGCACCACCACCAGAGGGCACACAAGAGCCAGAAGTGCAGATGAATCCGCTTCCATCATAGCTGGAAAGCCCCCAGATTCAGACAGTTCAAACTCTTTATTTCACAGATTAGGAAATACAAAGTGACTATTCCAGCTCAGGCAGCTAATAAGTGGCCTAGTCAGGACTCAAACCATCACTACATCCTCATCCCGGCTTTTTGTCAGTTCATAGACTTTCAGTTATCAGAAATTGTTCCTAAATGATTAAATAGATATGAAATATTATTTCAAGGAAAACACTTTGAAAGGAGAAAATACAATATGATGTAAAGAGTGTTGGATTAGGAGAAAACTTGGTCTCTGACTTTCCCACCAGTTTGACCTTGGACAAAATATTTAACTTCTCAGTTTCCTCATTTGTAAAAACAAAACAAAACAAATAAATGAATGAATAAAAGGAGAAGGATGGTGACTAGACTCGATAACCAGTATTGAAGATCCTTCTAGGGCTAAAGCTATGGTCATGTGACACTTAACAGAATCCCCTCTCAAAATTTTCTTTTGAACAAATGGATTTTGAACATTTAAAGACAAACATATTTCTCGAAGACATTAAAATTTAATCTAAATATACCAAGATAAATAAAGTCATTTCATTTTTCCTTGAAAATTCAGTTTACTTAAAAATTTTACAGATGGAGTCCAGCTGTATTTGAGGAAGCATAGGTAGGTGGAACAAATCTCCGGCTGGCCTCTGGAATTAAGAATATTTAAGTTCAAATCCGACATTAGACACCAGACTAGTTTACTAGCTGACTTCACTTAATCCTATTTGCCTTAGTTTGTTCATCTGTAAAATGAGCTGGAGAAAGAAATGGCAAACCAATCCAGTATCTCTGCCAAGAAAACTTCCAAAAGGGGTCTAAAATTTTTGTTTTCTAAAATATTTTGATAACTATATTTCAATATAATAATTTTCTTTATAATCCTATGTATTTCATGAACATTATTCTGAGGAGTCTATAGAGTTGGACATGACTGAAATGACTGATCAACAACAAAAAGGAACTGCTAATAGTTCATGGAAGATTTTGAAATAGACTGTGTATGTGTCTGACATCTTGGTTCTTCCCTGGGTGTTTAATGTCGTCAGAAGTGAAAGAGGATACTTGTCATTCCTGAATTCCTCAGGAGCATCTTGGTTGGTTAGAACTTAACCAAGTAATAGCCAGAATGTAACATTCATTTACTTTCTCATATCAATCTCATATCATATCCAAAAGAAAATTTGATCCAGAATTCATTCATTGCTCACTTGTATTGTTTCCTCTAGAAATCTTTCTTCCAGAGTGAAAACACAGGAGAAGCAGACATTTCCCCCCAAAAAACAGGATACCTAGCCCTTCCCCATCTTGATTTCAATAAATCGCTGGCTGGCATAAGAAATTAGATAGGAATTTTGGGAGAGTTTTGTGGAAGCTGCAGATGACACAGAAAAAGTTTAGAATATCAGAAATAATGAAATATATGTATAGTATTATATAATATCAACATATTTTATTTTTAATGCCACAATAATTCAGACTTTTTCTCTAGTATGAAGGAATGGCAAACATTTTTTAACAAAGGTTTTCCAGATCCCCTTAACCTTCCTGATGTGGAAGAGATAACTGTATCTCATATCACCTTATTCAGTTTGAGGCATTTTAGGATTGGACAGCTAACTTCCTCCATCATTTTGGGATACCCAACTAAAGTACTGTTTAGTCACCAAAATCACTTGTTTCCTTTTTTCTATGGAACTTAGAAACCTGAACAAATTACATTTACTTAGATGAGGTGAGTGACAAGAGGCATCATTACCTGAAAAGCAGATTTAGTGGAAATCAGGAGGACCATTTTTAGTTTTAGTTTTTTTTTCTACTCATCAGCCTTGTGATTTCATATCAACACATAAGGTTTTGTCATCTGTAAACTAAGAGAATGGGTCAGATGCCTTCCAGCTCTACCATTCCATGGCAAGGGTTAATCTAGACTAACTCTTTCAACTTATTATTTCTTTGAATTGATATGAATGCTTTTGGTCTACCAACAACAACCAAAGAACCTGTTAAATGTAACTCAAATTAAAAGTGGTTACTAATCTAGGCCAACACTGACAATTCATATTATTAGTATCTTTAAAAGAAGCCTTTCCCAATCTCCCTCAATGGTAGTGCTTTCTTTCTGCTGATTACCTCCAATTCAGCTTGTCTGTATCTTGTGTTGGAGAAGGAAATGGAAAATTATTCCAATATCTTTGCCAAGAAAACTTCACATGGCGTTACAAAGAGTTGTGCACAACTGAAATGACTGAACAGCAAAATTATCTCTCCCATTAGACTGAGTTCCTTGAGAATAGGAACTTTCTTTAACCTTTCTTTTTTCCTCCAGTAATTAACACAGTACCTGGAACTTAGTAAGCATTATTAACATTTATTGTTTTCTTTCAATTATTTTCATCTTTTCATGATTCCATTTGGAGTTTTCTTGGCAAAGATACTTGAATTGTTTGCCATTTCCTTCTCCAGCTCATTTTACAGATGAGAAAACTTAGGCAAAGTTAAGTGACTTGTTCAGGGTTACACAGCTAGATCTGCAGTTACATTTGAACTTAGAAAGCTGAGTCTTCCTGATTCCGGCCCCAGAATTCTATCCACTGTTCCATCAGTTAGTCAATAAAGTCCTGTCCAACTGAAGTGTAATTCTCTATATTTTTTCAAGCTGTTTTGAATGTGTTAGTCTCTTGTCTGGAAAGGTTTCCTCAGGTTTTCTGAGTTTGATCCTTCGACTCTTTGATCTGTTAAGTCAGTTATTACTTTCAAAAGAGAGTCAATCAAGTTTCTTCTCCTCCATTTTGCCAGTCAAGTGAGTCAAAAGCAACGAAGTGTTTTCTTTGGATGGACACAACCTATAGCACAGCATAGAAAACAAGTTTGTTTAAAAAGGGCTGGGAGAAAGATTTATAGAAATTACATTTCTCTGCTAATGATCCACCATAAATGACTATGCTATTCTGCCTTATCAAAAAACAGCTTTGAACCAGAAGTGCTTCACTTGGAGATTGTGAACTTGTTTTCTAAAATATTTTGATAACTATCTTTCAATATAATTAATTTTTTTATAATCCTATGTATTTAATGAACATTATTCCAAGAAAAAGTCCATAGACTTCACCATTCTGCCAAAGGGGTTCATGACCCTTCAAAAAAAGTTAAGAGCCCCTGATTTGTACATATTCATATACATACAAATTCTAATTATCCCTTTGAACACATCCCACTACCTTTTCCCACAGTTCTAGTTACTCCTAAAAGTCTCTCTTTTCTGAACTCTTTATACTTATCATCTATAGCAATAATTTGGGCATCTAATCAGAAATTGTTTAGGATTGCAGGATCCATCATCTTGTACATTTTAAAAATGACCCTATCACCCAGGGCAGTGGTATGGAATATAAATATATCCTCAATTAGTTATTTGTTGATTAAATCAATATGTAACCAAACTCAGATTTTAAATAAGTCAAATTGAGATAACTATGAAGAATTTAATTGTGGACACATACAATAGTATATTTAAAATTCCCCTCCAAAAGACCCTTTTCCCTCCATCGTGTTATCCTCAGAAAAAATTCTTCAGGATTGTTTATGTATCTACTAATGTGGACAAATGGGACAGATGTTTTAAAAAAGAAAGAAAGAAAGAAAGAAACTTGCAAGATTGAGGCTAATAAACAAGAGTTAAACTCATTCACTTAGTAATTCTGTGACCTTGCATTTGATGGCCAGTAGTCCTGTAAAATAAGTTAACTGAAATAAGCACCTTGAAAATTTCAAGGTAGTTACTTAAGCAGAGTAATTGAATTCCTAACTAAACTGCACAGATCATGGTCACCAGTACATGAGTTCAGGCTGTTAAATCAGTCTGCTTAGGCAAGGAAAAAAGACTTAATTTTCCATATTGTTGGTAGGTTTTTTTTTCTAGCATGAAAAAGCTGGTAAATTTTGTGGGGTTTTTTTTGAAGTCTTTTATTTGTATACAAACTATGACCCTGAATGTGCCATGTGGAATGTACTGTTTGTCTTTGGCAACTGTAACTTGAAGCCACACTCCTTGTTGGCTGCCAGTTTCAGGAGTGATGGTATATTCCTTCTCCATTACTCAGTTTACTTTCCTGAACCTGAAATGGAGTGGAATTTCAATGTAAAGTGACTGATTAGCTGCAGGGTTCAATTTAAGCCTTTCATTAAAGTTAATTCCTGATCTCAAAACATTTTGTTTCTAAGAAAAGTGTAGTGAGCTTTCTTGGGTGTCCCAAAGTTCACCTCAGTGAACCTGAGAAACTTGCCAGCTGACAGCCTTTTAGTAAGTTGTTCATATCATACCAAAATGTGACTATACAATCTTCAGGTTTCTAACTTCTGAATGATGTCCCCCTGAAGACTAATAAAGCAGGTGTAATTTGCTACTTTCAGAGCATTCAAGATCCAATAAGAAAACCCCAAAAGGGCATGAACTGGATTCTATATCTCTTGTTTTCCTCCACTGGTGTTTATGGCAAGCAAAGGACCTTACAATCAGGAAGCACAACATAATGAACTGAACGAATGAATCTCATTTCAGTAACAAAAAGTAACCTTATTGCTTTTTCCTCTAACTCTAGCACTGGGAATCTGATCGGCTTACTAAACCTTTGAATAAGTTTCTTCTGTAAATTGGGGATGATAATACTTAAACTATCTCAAAAAGCAACTATGTAAAAGAGAGAACATGGTAAGGGAGTATAGATTTGGTGTTTAGGAGACAGCTTCAAGTCACTTAACTTAAGGGAAGTGAGTTTCCAGAAAGGTATCAGAGTTTTTTTGTTTGTTTGTTTTTTAATTTTTTTAAATGTAGATTCTTATATTTAATTCTTAAAGAAGGGTTATAAAGAGGCCCCAGGTATTATTCTGTGCCAGGCCTTGACTCCAGAGATACGAAATTGTTCAGTGGGAATTTGTAAATGAACTTTAGTCTTTGGTTTGACTTACGTACCTCTTTAGATTTACACACACACACACACACACACACACACACACACACACACACACACACACACACACACACACAAATCAAACAATCAAATAGCTCCTTTCACCAAGCTTTTCATGAGTCTATTATCCAACCTTTCATAAATAATTAGAGAAAATAGATCATAATATAAAAAGAGGAGTGAGGGGAATGTGATTCAAGTGTCTAAATAGGAGATCAGAGAGGCTTAGCTGCCACATTTAATTATAGACTCACAGTTTTTAGATATGGAAGAGACTTTAGGATCAGTCCCTTCATTTGACAGTTGAAGAACAACTTTCTTAAAGACTCACAGATTACATTACAGATTACAGTTGCCCCCAGCGTTTTAACTATGGTTTCTGATCCCATGTAGGGTCTTCTAACTGAATGTGAGGGGTCAGGAAATTATGACTTATTATCAGAAAATGTTTGATTTGTATACCCATATACCTATATGACCAGGACTACATAAAAGTGGTCTCAAGTAGAAAAAGGTTAAGAAGCCCTGCAATAGCCCAGGCAAGATTTGAATCTGATTCCGAATCCAATGCTCTTTCCATCATTATCAGTCAAATTCCCAAGATTTAACTGTTAAAATTGTTTGTGGTTATTTTTTCCCTTGGAGGACTGTAGTAAAGTGGAGCATAAATAAATCTTGGACAGTTACTTATATCACTTAACAATTTTCTTAACTCTACAACAATCCTCTCACACCACTGAGAGCGATTTTTTCTTATGTGTATACTTTCTAGGGTTCCACATAACTCATTAAGATATTTGCTTAGATAAACCCACCGGATCTTTTTGTGTAGCAACTTGTGTTCTTTCTCACCTGAGAGGAGGAGGAAGAAGAGGAGGAGGAGAGATACGCAGAGAGAGACAGAAAGAGAAAAAGAGACAGAGAGATAGAGACAGAAAGGCAGAGAAAGGCAGAGACACACACAGAGCCAGAGAGAGACAAAGTGAAAGAGAGACAGAGACAGAGACAAAGAGACACAGAGAGAGACATAGAGACAGAGAAAGAAACAGAGACAGAGAGACATATAGAGACAGAGAAAGAGAGAGACATAGAGATATAGAGACAGAGAGAGAGAGAGAGAGAGAGAGAGTGAGAGAGAGAGAGAGAGAGAGAAGGGAGGAGAGAGAAGGGAGGAGAGAAGAGCCTGTCCAAACTTCCCGCCCCCTGCGCAGACAAGCCTCCCCCCATCCTCCTCCTCTTCCTCCCTTCCCCTCCGCCCCCCCTCCCCAGCCGGTCTTTGGCTGCAGCTTTGTTTTCTTCCCAGGTTTCATTTCCCACACGTGATACAGTGTTATTGCAAAGAGCGCTTCGTAGCGTTAGTGCAGGGCGAGTGCACCTATAAATACTAGTAACATCGGCGAGGCGAGGAGAGAGGGAGCGAGGCGCGGAGGGAGAGAGGAGGAGGAGGAAGGGAAGCCGGGTTACGGGAGGGAGAGCGCACCGCTGGCCCGCTGGAGGAGGCCCCCACCCGCCCCTCGGTGCACCCAGGGCCAGCGCGGGGCAGAGGGAGGCTCGCATGCCATGCCACGCGGGGGGCCGGAGCGCGGTAGCTGCGGCCGCGCACGCTGCTGCTGCTGCCGCCGCCGCCGCCGCCGCTGCTGCCGCCGGCCCCGGTCTTGCTCCCCTAGCCTAGCCCTCCCGCGCCTCCTCGTTATATCGGGGCATCGCTGAGAACGGAGACAATGGCGGCGGCTGCAGCGGCCACCACCGCCACCCCCACCGGCGGCGGCGGCGGCACCAGCAAGAGCACCAGCAGCGGCGGCAGCAGCAGCCGAGGCGCTCCCGCCGACGCCAGCCCCCGGGGCAGCGGGGCGGACGCGGGGCAGCCCTCGCAGCGGCAGCCCGAGCCCCCCAGGAAGCAGCGCATGGACCCGCGGCGCCGCCAGGCTGCCCTCTCCTTCCTCACCAACATCTCTCTGGACGGGCGGCCCCCGCTGCAGAGCGAGGACTGGGGCAGCGGCGAGGAGAACGGAGCGGCCAAGTCCGGGACGGGCGGCGCCGCGGGCGGCGGCGGCGGAGTCCGGGCTCGCCTCAGCCTGCTCTCGGCGGCCGACAAGGGCAGCTTCTACCCGCCCACGGCCGCGGCCGGAGGCTCTGCCTGTGCGCTGCTGCAGCAGCAGCCGCCGGGCTACTATCCCGCGGCGGCAGCGCCCCACTGCGGGGGGGCCCGGGGGCCCGTGAGCCCCCCGAGTGTGGAGCGGGCATCGGGGGAACTGTCTCCGGCCAGCCGGCAGCCGCCTCCCCCTCCGCTCCAGCAGCCGCAGCTGCAGCAGCAGCGTGACGGGCCGGGGGAGGGAGGGGAGGAGGAGCTGGAGGAAGATGATGCCTTTGCCCCGGTGCAGGTGCCGGCGGCTACTTTCTTGGGCTCCGGGACACCGGGAAGTGGCAGCGGCAGCCGGAGCCGCCTCAACTCCTTCACTCAGGGAATCCTGCCCATCTCCTTCTCCAGGCAGACCTCGCAGAACTATTGCTGCCTCGAGCAGACAGGGCAAGTGGGCGCCTTCGAGCAGCTGCAGAGGTCCCGGTGAGTACGCGGCGCTGGGGGCGGCACGCACTTCGCTATCCCGGGCAGACTCTCGGGTCCGGACCCCGGTCCCTCTCTCATTCCCTGGGGACTCCTCGCACGCTTTAACCTCCTTCCTTCTCGTGCACCTAAAATACGCTGGCTCTGGGCCGGAGTCCTGGGTCTGCTCCCCATTCCCCGTGGGATCCCTGCTTTCGTGTTTTGTTTGGCTGAAGTGCGAAAACTGAGTGCACGTGGAAAAACCAGGGGGAGGAGGCGGCTGTGTGCATAGAACTGGAGCACCCAATACATAGAACACGAGCGCTCATGCAACATGGATGGAGTGGTTGGATGATCTCATTTAAAAAAAAAAAATCTTCCATCACAAGAGGGAGATCACTGACTTCCTGAAATCCCATCCAGAATGTGAGAGGCACCCTCCCTACTCTCTCAGACTTGGCAGGGCTGGAAGTGGAACAGACAAAAGTTGGCTTCCTAAAGCCTCCCTGCTTTCACCCCCGCCCTCCTGGCTTTGTGCGTGTGTATGAGGAAACTTAAAACTTGTTGCAAAAATACTTTGAAATTCTCCCAAGAGGTCCCTGCTTATGAAGCTCTCACATGTCACGTTCAAACTCTTAGGTTTTCCCATTTATTTGCCCCTATTTGTTCTTGCTTTTTCCAGGAAGTTGTCTTTTAGTAAGTCTACTTCCTATGGTCTCTGAGTAGTAGGGAAATCCTTCAAGGCTTTACCTAGAAATTTTGTTGTTGTATTAGTTGGGCAAGTATAGGTTCAGGTAAAAAGGTGTTCCTAGAAGCCCATTAGGATTTACAGTGAAAACATAAAAGTACTGGGCAAGGCAGTGCCTTTGTTTATTATCTAGCTAACAACTGAAGCATGTCAGAGGCATGTAGAGCCTTGTGCAGCTTGTTCTTTGGCACATGGTAGTGGAAATGAGGAGATGAGGTGGGAAGAGAATATTAGAAGAAGATAGGGATAAATGGTAGGAGCTGACACCTTTTATAATCAAGGAATTGGCTGGGCTTTGAATCCTATCTGAATGCTCTTCTAATCTTTTTTTCTGTAATAAATCTTCTGTACCAACCATTGCCACTTATAGAATCTCCAGCCATGGAAGGGAAAGGGGTTACTTTGCCAAAACTTGGCTTGAATGGAATGGATTCAGAGCCTTTCTTTTGCCTTTGCAATCCAAAAGGGGACCTGAAAGCCACTTCTTTTCCAGTATCATTCAGACCCAGGTAGGAA
Organism: Sminthopsis crassicaudata; assembly: GCF_048593235.1. Classification (NCBI taxonomy): domain Eukaryota; kingdom Metazoa; phylum Chordata; class Mammalia; order Dasyuromorphia; family Dasyuridae; genus Sminthopsis; species Sminthopsis crassicaudata. The sequence goes on from NC_133617.1 coordinate 235,122,481, forward strand.
AGCAGCTCGTCCATCTACACCAGCCTGCACAATGGGAAAAGAACCATCATGGATTGTACAGAATTTTTTTTATATTATAGTTCATTTTCAGATGTACAAAATCAGTCAGTTGAGAGGAATCATTTTATTACCATAGGACATGGCATTTGAGGTCTGACAGAACTCAGCATGAACTGAAGTATCTGTTTTATCCCAAAAAATAAAAAGTAAAACCAGGCAGCCATGCCGATGGGACCATGAATTAGTGAAGGAGAATCCTAAGTGTGACAGCCTGGAACAAAAATCTCTTCTTAGAACATCCATCTCCCCATTAGCTGGCTCAGTGCAATCTGAGTTGAACATGGTCATTTATGGGAGAGAAGTGCACACTCAGCGATTTCTTGGCAGCTCAGACGTCACCACTTGACCTGATAATGACTGCAAACTATGGGAGAGGGGTATGGTAATGGCAGGCAGTATAAAGACTCCGTTATCTCAAACATATTATCTCAGTCTGTGGAGGCTATCTTGTTTCTTCTGATAGAAACAGACAAATTTCAAGTGCTTAAAAGCTACACGAAAGCAAGAAGTCCCGTTTCTCCAGAAGAAATGATTTATTTTATGTTTTTACTCTTTAGTCTGGAAGGTAATAATAATTTTTCTGTATATTTATCCTTGTAACGCAGAGTAACATTTTCTTAGGACCAAGTCACTAGTCTTATATTTTTATACTCCTGAAATATTCATTTATTGGTTTTTCTTGAGAATTTTTCAAGATAAGATGGACAAATGAATATAAGGTGACTTGGTTATCTCTGAGTTCATATGAAGCTGTCTTTTTATGCTTGTAAGCAATCCATATCTGGCATGCTGTTCTGAAATACCATTCTAATAACTGAAAGGAATTGAGACTAAACCTGGATAGAGAAAGGAGGAAGGTGATTTATCTTGGTGTGGGAAACTCATTGGTGATAAACTTTCTTGGCCATTTCACATGAGCTGCTTACAGTCTTATGGAGAGTATTAACAAGTTAATTGACTTTGCTGGAGAGTGAGTCAGTTTGCTGTCCACCATGCTAGTCTGTCTTTGGCAGAATGCAATTTAACTGAACGAGGAAAGAGATTTGTACTGGATAAAATCCTGTGACTCAAGAATTTTTTTTTCAGGAAGTAGATTAGTAGAATTTCTTGACCCCAAGTTGTAAAACCAAATAAACTTGAACTGCATCAGGAGGTTTACATGAGTTTCTTTTGGGTGGAGTATGGGGAGAGTGCCCCCCAAAAGGAACATAACAGAACTTGCTAGATTTTTGTTTCTTTTGAACAGCGTATCGATACACTTGCCATCAGCTTGAATTAATTAAAGTAAGGACAGATAAATTCACTTGGCCCAGAATCCAAGACTGGTAATCTGCTTGATTTTAAAATTCTGATCTTTTTTCCCTGAGGATATTCCATTTTAAGAAAGACACACCTTTGCTTTGAAAAGTTGTGTATACATTTTAAAAAAATAATTAATCATATTTTTTAAAAACTAAGAGAACTTGCTATTCAGTCAGGGGAAGAAGCATTTACTAAGTTTGTGCCCTAGCACTAGGGATACAAATACAGCCAAAATAGAAAGACAGCCCCTGTCATCAAAGTATTTATAGAGGAAGATGGTGTATCAATGAGAGCTGAAAGGAATGGGGAAAAAGTATTCATACTGTGATGTAATGATTTTACCTTTCTATTTGAAGATTTATTGTCTGATTTGGGAGGGACAAGACAGCCAGTCTTTGTCTAAGGCTTATTTTTTCCCCTTAACTCAGATGATTCTGTTCAGTTTAGATTTTCTAAATCAAACAAATAGAAACATCACCACTAAATCTTACACAAGGATTCTTGCAGCCTCACAGTGATTTAGAAAATCACATATCCACATTATCTATGTTTTGACTTATTTTTATTTTGTTAAATGTTTCCCAGTTACATTTTCATCCAGTTACCAGCCATGTGTTTGACACCTTTGAAGGCACCATTGCTGTTGTGCTCTTAGCAATGGACCATGCTGGGAGCAGACATCCCATGGGCCATATTGCACACATCCTATGCTAAAGGACAAGGCACCTTTCCTTGGCAGGACCAGGAAACTAGTCCTGGATCTTGGACACTGGATATTCTCAATGAATATTTTTTTGATTGTTGGCAAATGCTTCTTCATTATTCTGTGTTAGGCCAACTGTCTGCCGTGCTTATACAGTTACATTCTCCCTTCTCTGTTCTTTTGCTATCTGTCTTCTGCTTTCCAAACTTTGTTTTAAAGGCTCTTCTCTAATTTTTACATTCATTTCATGCTGGGAGGACATTTAACAAATTTTTCCAACGTTGCTCTCCTTTACCTGTCTCTACTTTGCTCTTGTTTCCAAGTTTCTCTGATATCCAGAGGTAGAGTTTGGTGATCTGTTAGTCTGCCACTTGACTGGGCTTTAAGCACCAGGAAGGCTTAGATGTTGGGATTAGCTTTGTAGACTAGAACAGGGCTTCTTAAACTTTTTTCACTAGTGACCCCTTCTTGCCCAAGAAATTTTTACAGGATTCTGGGTATATAGGGATTATAACATAGGTATACAAAATCAAATATTTACTGATAATAAATCATAATTTCATAATTTTCATAATTTCCCCAATTCAGTTATAAGAACCTATGTCGAATTGTGACCCACAATCTGAAAAGCTGGAAACTAGCACACCTGAGGTGGAAAACCATCATGGATGACTTCTTTTGACCTGGGACGACTGGGAGGTGCACACATATCTATTATATTTGGAAGTTTGTTAGGAGACAGTGAGAGAATAGTAAATGCTGTTTGCTTTAGTTTTTTCGTCCCCAAAATGAGCTGGAGAAGGAAATGACAAACCACTCCAAAATCTATGCCAAGAAAATTCTAAATGTGGTTACAAAGAATAGGACATGACAGAAATGACTGAACAACAAAGCAATGGCCGATAATTGCTGATTCCACCAGCTTGCTTGGGACCTACTGCCTCTGTTCAAGCCATGCAGTTAAGTACAGCTTACGAGTATAAGTTACCTTCTATCATATTGTTGGGACCTATCAGGCAGAGTTTACATTCATTTCTAGTGTACTCCTACAATGCTGGAAAGACTAGATAAGCAAAGACACATTTTTAGAATTTTCCCAATAATTTTTTAAAATAAGAAATACTGCCTTTGAGTTCATCAGTTACATTCCAGCTGATTTTGCCTCAGTTCATTCTTCAGTGGCAGGTCTGTACATTTGATGGGTGACCAACCGTCTAGTGAATGGACACTTGATTAGGAATCAAAAGACTAGGATTCTCATCTTGGCTTTGGTGTATGACCTTAATTTACTCTTTTACAAAATGAGGAGGTTGTACCATATATTTCCTATCATATCTTCTATCTCTAGAATTTCATGTTTTTCATTGGGGGGGGGTGTCTTAAAGATGGATTTTGTTCAGTCTTTAGAGTGTATTCAATTATGTGCTGTGGGTGGGACAGAATTTGTGAAAGAAAATACATATATGAGATAGAAGTATTGGTTTCATTTCTAAGTTTGCTGTTTCCTTAATGTTTGATAATGACTGAAAAGTCAAACTTCTCTGGGTATCTTATAAATATAAACAGTTGATTAAACTAGCACTTAATATTCGAGTATAGTGGAAAATGGGCTCTGAAGTCCGAGGATATGAGTTGAGCTTCTACTTGTGATGTGATTTCTCTCAAATTTCTCTAGCTTAAAGGCCCATTAGCCATAAAATGAGGCCACTGAACTATGTTGAAATCCTAGGTACTCTCTGATTCTAAAACTAAGATTCTCAAACAAACCTGGGAAGTTGGTACTTGAGGTGTTATTCCCATTTTACAGATAAGGAAATTGAGGCTCAAAGAGGGTAAATTGATTTAATCCTGGTCACATGGAGGCAAGGAACCGGACCCAGGATTTCCGGGCTTCTGAATTCTACCTCCCTTTTTCAAGTTTCAGAAGGATGTGAGGCCCTTAAGAGACTTTGAGCTCCTCAGACATAAAGTAAACACAATCTGTTATTGAACCATTGAAGTCACTTTGAACTGGAGGAACCAGAAGAGTAATTAAACCCTTAACTGGGAATTATGGTATCTGAGCTAGAGCCAGCTCAGTCAATATCTGCCCTGCTGAATGACACTGAGCAATCCACTTGAATCTCGGTGACTCCCTCCTTTTCTCCCCAATTTCCAGGGCTGTGTAAATGGGTTATCAAGCTGGTGTGTCTCCCCTTTACACAGGTTTCACAGCTTGTTGGACTGGATGGAGTCCCCCATTTCATAAGGAAACTACCTGGCCTCTCAGGGATTTGTGGCCATGGTAGGGACAGGGACAGACTTGTGAGGGAGTTACAAGCAACAGGAAAGTCTTTTGTGACTACTCTGACCCATCATCTTCCTCCTTTGTACCTGTTCCCTTTCTGTGGCCATTAGTATGCACTCCTCTGTTATATGTAAAGGTCTTTTGTTCCCAATTATGTAAATTCCTTAAGGATTATTTAATTAAGCTTCTTATACCTTGCATTTCTTTATATATTATACACACACCTTGCATTTCTTACCACAGGGTACATAATAGGTATCCCATAAGTGTTTATTTCTTCCAAATTTCAATTTATTATACTCAAATGAGAATGCATTTACACAGCTAGGCAGCCCCATGATTAAAATATTGACCCTGGAGTCAGGAAAACCTGAGTTTGGGTAGTACCTATTTCACAGAGTTGTTGCAAGGAATAAATAACATTTGTAAAGCACATTAGAAACTTTAAAGTTCCATGCAAATGCTAGCTATTATTACATTTTATATGTAAATGAGACTCAAGTACAATATTGAACAATTATTTATGTTTAAAAAATCATACTTCAGTCCTGGGTTATATATCTAATGTGATTTGCAAACCATAAAGCACTATATAAATGTTAGCTATCATCATGTCTTTGCAGTAAATAAAAATGGGGGTAGAATAAGGAATAGTCAAGGTGTTCCTTAATTGATATCCTGCTGGTAGGGGGAAGTAAGTCTAGAAATATGTTCCTGCAGTCCTTTGGAAGCTTCCTCCTTCCTTACATAGAAATGTTTCCCCTCTGGCTATCTTAGCTAAGGTACCTCACTACAGCCACCTCACCTCCTCTCCAACACATACACACTTACCCTATTATTCCTGAACTGCCCTAGATCATGGTCTGTTGCTATTTCTACTCTTCTCCCTCAGGACCCTGTTCTGTGCTTCCTTACTGAAGGTAATTATGGGTTAATCAAATAAAACCAGCCCTCCTTAGTGGGTTAGCTAGCCAACTCCTCTATTTGCTCTCTTAGGCTGATTGAAGGACTTCACCCTCCCCTTTTCACAGTTGTTGGAAGTAAGGCTAATTCAAGAATGTCAGAGATCTCCCTATCAGTATCAGCCCAGCTCTTTTTAGAGGCTGCAGGTGGGCATTGCACTTTGGCCCAGGAGGCAGCTTGGATGGGGCTGGCCCAGACTTACAAGAATATTGCTGCTAACAGGATTTAGAGAATAGGATGGCAGCCTGCTAGGCTGGACTCTAGCTGACCCCTCCAGTTCTACTAATGAGCAACCTGAGGCCCAGAGAAGGGACAGACATTGTCTGAGATCACCGATAATTAGAAGTAGGTCTCTGCCTTATTTTGTCTTGGAGGCTCACCTGGGCAGCAAGTTTGTTGTTGTTTTAGGGATGTGGCCACTCTCTGAGACCCCGTTTGGGGTTTTCTTGGCAGAGGCACTAGAGTGGTTTGCCATTTCCTTCTCCAGATCATTTGACAGATGAGGAAACTGATTCAAGCAGGCATAAGTGACTTTCCCAGGATCACACTGGCTAGTCAGTGTCTGGGGCTGGATTTTTGAGTCCAGGTCTGGCACTCTCTCCACTGTACTCCCTAGCTGCTCCTGGTTTACTCTTTTCCTTGATGCATATTTTGTTGTGATTTGTTTAGAATATAAACTCCTTGAAGGCATGAAGCTGTTTGCATTTTGCTTTTCTATTCTGAGCCATTGGCACTGTGCTTTGCACATATTAAGTGCTTAATGGATTAGGTATACCGTATGGGTCTGGGATCCATATAGAATCATAAATTTAGAGCTGAGAAGGGACATTTAGAGGTAGCATGCGGTAGAGTCAGGATTCTGAACCGCCTCCTCACTTTGCCTCCAAATCTGGAGTTCTCTTCACTGCATCAGGAACACTTTGCTTGCATTTTGTGATTTGCTCAGTCAGGCTTCAGCAGGAGAGGTGGAAAGTCAGCAGAGATTTCTCCCAGTGCAGCATCCTTTGCTAGGCAAACCTGGGAACTCTGCAGGCCATGTACATCAGACATAACCAAAAGATTCATCAGTTTAAACTTGTTTGCTTTCCAACTGTGCAGGTGAGACCTGGGACTTCTGGTTCATCAATCATAGAACTTTAGGGCTAGAAGGTACCTTCTGGGGTCCCCTTCCCGAGATGCAGAGACTTGAGGCTAGCCAGATCTTTGGTTTAATCTATCACAGATAGATTATGTGACTTGGGGGCAAGTTTCTTAGCCTAGAATTTCCTCATCTGTAAAATGGCCATAATAATAGTACCCATCTCACAGTGTTATTGAGAGAGCCAAATGAGTTAACATGTGCAAAGCGTTTTATGAATAATAAAATATATAGGCTATTATTATTACAAGCTGACATAGATCTGAAGGGGAACTTCCAAAAATCTTTCTTTCCCTTTTTGTCCCTTTCAGCTCTTTATCATAGTGATGCCCCTGTTCATTTTACTACTGACCCCTCTTGTTTATTTCAAACCTCTTTGGTACTGGGTTTCAGAAATAGATAGCTTAATACTGTGGTTGGCACAAAATAGGTGCTTAATAAATGTTTACCGATTTCTTAGTTACAGTGGTGCTGTAACATACATTTCTTTCTAAGGCCTCTCTCCTTCCAGTTGTCCCTTCCCACCCACCCCCAACTCTACATAGAGTTCTATTTCTGTTTTATTGGTTTTTTTAAGCCTCCTCAAGTTTGGGGGTTTCCTAATTTTCTGTGTTTGCAACTAGAGTAATTGCATGCTAGGGCATATTTAACAAGGCTATCATTAGTGTGGCTTGGGGTTGACACTGAGAAGACAATACACAGCCCCATATGCAAAAGGTAACAGTTTAGAACTTAAGACATAATTCTGTGAACACATGGAAAGGCTCAGCTCTACCTCTCATTTAAATTATATTATATTATAAATTATACTTAGAGCAAAGTTGAGTTTTATGTTACATCAACAGAAAGGGATTAATAAAATCCACCAGGACACTGAGGAGTTCAAGAATTGGACATGGCCATGAAGTGCCCTATACTTACTTACCGGCTCCATTATTTATTCAGCATAATAAACACCTTGATAAAGGAAAAGAAAAAGGATGGAGAGAAAGGAAGGATGCTAGCAAATACGTGTTTTTAATATGAGTTTTAAGTGGAATTTTAAAAGTATTACAGAAGGCAAAGTCTCAAAAAGCCACTTTGCCTGGGAACAAAGATATGCATGTTTCAGCCAAGAAATTGATTTACAATTGAAGTTGAATTCTCCTATTTTCTGGTCTCCCTGGGTTGGAGCCTCTTAAATAAGGTAGGCAGGATAAAAATGGGCAAGATCAGACTGTGGATGTTAGATAGCTTTTTTTCCTCTCAGGGTTCCTCTGCCTCCTGTCACCTACAGTGAATTGCCCTCTTCCCCAAAAAAAGAAGGAGGAAGAGGAGAAACAAAGGGGCAAAGCAAAGGGGTGGGTACCATTTCTTCCTATAACCTCAGTCATCCACACTTGGGTGACAGATCATAGAATATTAGAACCAGAAAAAGACCTTAGGAATCCCCTAATTCCCCTTTCTCTCCTGCAACATCTTCTCATTTTATAGGTGGTGAAGTCAACTCAGGATCCAGAGAAGTGGAGAATTGCTTTAGCTAATTAGAACCAGTTAAGACTAAACATAGTAGTGAGTTAAACTGAGGGAAATGCAAATGGAAGCAAAGAAGCGCTTGCATGTAGGCCCCCAATCTACTCATTTGCTTTACCTGCTCGTCACTGTTGGAAAGCTGTCTCTTTGGTTGTTAAAATTTATGCAGTATTGGTGCTGGGTCATCAACCTGTTTGTGCTTGTACATCTTTTTCTAAGTCCTGAACCATGTCAAGGATGGATCCCCTGAAATGTTAGCCATGATATTGAATTCATTTTGCCTATTTCTATGGGGATGGAACCAATCGCCCTATTTTCACATATAATTATAACTTCAAATAGTACAAATTGGAATATACCAACTACTTCAGGAGATTAATTATTCTTATTCATTGTTCTCAATAATGAGAACATAGCTGTAATCTTAATTAAATGTAAGTGAATTGAGGAGTGACCATCTCTAAGAGGTGTCTTCATTTGCTAAATCACCAGTTAAATCTTTATTCTGCCAAAAATATATTAGGGGGTCTGCCTTCTCCTCAAAACTTTGACTATTTCCATAACTTACTTGCAAAAATTGGTGGATATGAAATGAAACCTCTAAGTTGTTTTTAATGTGTATTTTTTAAATTAGTGATTTGGGGTACTTTTTTTCATAATGTCGTGTTGATAACATTCAATTCATTTGAAAACTTTTTTTTGTCTTTTTGATCAATTGAGATATGTCAAATCCTTTGCAAACCTTAAAGCAAGTTATACATAAATGTTGACTATTATTTATTTGTTAGGTAATAGACTGTGATCTTGTATATAAATTCCATCCTCTCTCTCCCTCTCCCTCTCCTTCTCCCTCTCCAATATAGAAAGATTGAGATCTATATAGCTATGTAAGAGACTTATCAGAGATATTTGATGCAAAGTTTTTTTTTCTATTTCAGTCATCACACATTTATTAAGCACATCTATGTGCTGGCAACATGCTTGCCTGCTATTTTTAAAAAGCTTTTTATTTTCAAAATATATGCATAGTTTTCAACATAAATCTTTGCCAAACTTTGTGTTCCACTACCTCCTCCCCTAGACAGCAAGTAATACAATATATTTTAAACATGTGCAGTTCTTCTATACATATTTCCACAATTATCATGCTGCACAAGAAAAATTAGATCAAAAAGGGAAAAATGAAAAAGAAAACAAAAAACATGCAAACAACAAAAACAGTAAAAAAAAAATACTGTTGTGATCCATAGTCAATCTCCACAGTCCTTTCTCTGAATGCACATGACTCTTTCCATTACAAGTCCATTGGAACTGACCTGAGTCACCTCATTGTTGAAAAAAAAAAAAACACATTGATCAGAATTGATCATTGTATAATCTTGTTGATGTTGTATACAATGTTCTCTTGGTTCTATTCACTTCACTCGACATCAGTTCATGCAGGTCTCTTGCCTGATACTTTCTAAGGATGCACTCAAACCTCCAATGAGGCACAATTTTAAAACTTGGCCAAGCAATATGATTGCCTTGTCCTGGTTTTGCTCAAAGCTGGGTCTTCTGACTCACAATTCTTTACACTTTACACTCCAGTACGGTTCTTCCCAGGCAAACATGAATATCCTGTGAATAGAAAATGAGATTATCAGATATTTAAAAGGCAAGAAAACTTTGGATGTGTGAGTGTGATATATGTACAGGGGACAGAGGGCATAAACTTTGTGGAGGGGTCATTTGAAATAAGGTTGAAAAAGTCGGGGGCTGTGAGATTATAGGAGGCCTTGAAGGTCAGGCTAAAGAATTTAGATTTTATTCTGTATGAAGTTGAAGATTTTTTGAGCAAAGGATGACATTCATTTTTTTAATAAAAAAAGATGGTATTTACAAATTAAAAAAAACAAAACAAAACACCCAGAGATAATATTAGTTGGCTCCATAGATTTTTATCTTTAGGATGGGCATTCTAAGGAAATGGGTAGCTTAAGTGACTCAGTAGATAGAGCACTGGATCAACTGGAGTTAGGCATTTACTAGCTGTGTGACCCTGACTAAGTCACTTAGCCTGTTTTACCATTTTCTTCTCCAGTGGATTAAGGCAATCACCCAAGTCTTTTTGCCAAGAAAGCCCCATGGGCTATCTTGGTGTGCGTCAGAAGAGTTAGACACAATTGAACAAGTATAATGAGAAGATTTGTGGTGGTTTCATTATTTAAAATGCCTCATTTCTCAGAGACAATTAAATTCAAGAAGCATTTGGAGAATCTGAGAATCTCGGAATTGGAGAGAATTTAATTATGTGTGCAAGACATGAAACATGAAACAATCCTTCTCTTCAAGGAACTTACATCCCTGAGATAAGGGAGGCCAGGGAAGAGAGACAATGTTTATACCAAATAAATAAAGGCAACAATAAATAAAAAATGGAAGAAGGAGGATTGAGCATTAGCAATTGGGAAGATGAGAGTGAAGTCCTGAGCAGAAGTAGCTAACAATAGACAATATTTTTATATACTGTATCATCTCTGTAAGTTAAAAAAATCTCTTGTTTCAGTTTTAGAAAGTTGGTTGGTCTGTGCCTCTTTCTTATAATCTCTTTGCTTATAACATAAGATCTTTGATTATTCATTCAAGAAAGAAAATATCTATGAAGTCCCTTTCTTATCCAATGAATCAGACTCAAAGTGAATTCTTTCATTTAAAACTGAAATTTGCCAAGTGCCATCAAATATTAAGGAGTGAAAACAGAGCCTTCCTGGTAGGGTATGTAATAATTTCTCTATTAATCAAGTTTTACTTTGTTAATTACCACTTAGGAAATCAAAAGCATTATTCTATGTTTCCTAGCAGCAACGGCACTGAAGTAAATGGTTCTATTTGCTGTGATTACAGCATATCAAAACAACAAGGTCTCACATATGTTTCTTTATGTGATAGAAGTAAGGTATGCCATGATTTAGCATATATATGTATATGTGTGTGTGTGTATTATAAGCAGAGAGATTATAAGAATGAAGAATGAAGGCAATAAATAAAAGCAAAGAAAGAATGATCAAAGACCCACCCTAGATTTGATCCTTTCAGCTTCAGCACTCCCATGATTAAGGCTTATCATTAGTAGGTGCTTCATTTGAAAATATCACCAGTTTCTCCTGTGTTCCTTAGTGCCAGAAGAACATTTGTTCTTCCTTTCTTTTCTCTCATCCAGTTCTGGTCTTTGCATTTTTCTTCTTGTCTCTTCTCCTTTGATGCTACTGATACCTTCTAGGCTTCAAACTTTTTCAAAAGGCCATTGCCAGTTAAGACTGCTGTACTGTAGGGGTGACCTGAACTGTCTCACTCCTCAGAGAAGTTGGTGATGGGTACTGTGAAAGCTATAGATTATTATAGTTTTCTATTACCTACTATACAGAGGGAGAAAGATTGCAGTATACTGGTGGACGTGATCTTTAGAGATTTTGCTTTCTTTTGAGCTGGATTTCAAAAGTTGAGTTAGGTAGATGTTCTGTGTATGGAACTGTGTGTGAAGAGGAATGAAGTAGAATGAAGAGGTCTAGGAGCCAAAATGAACAGAAATTATATGCTAAAAGCTATAAACTGTGTTTGGGGGAATAGACAATAGTATAGTATTCTTGTAGGAAAGCAGAGGATATTAAGGCTGCAGGGATATGCTTCTTCCAAATCAAGGTTGGAGGGAATGGGGATTGTTCAAGTTTTCGGTCTAAGTACTTTGTTGATTTGTTTTATTGATTATCTATACTCAAGAAAGAGGAGAAAATATTAATAATGAACATTAAACTTAAAAATATCTTCCTGGTATTTTGTCTTGTCTTTCTCTTCCTCCTTTTTCTTCCTCCTCCTCTCCTCCTCCTCCTCCTTTCTCTCTTTTCCTTTTCCATCTCCTTCTCCTTTTCCTTCACAGTAACCAGAACACCAGATTGGAGAGGGCCTTAAGTGTCAAATAGAAGAGTATGGACTGGTTGGGCACACAGTTGCAATTCCTACAGAACATACATGTGGTGGGAGAGATAAAACAAGTACACTAACACATACTACAATGTGAGGTTAAATATATAAGGTGTTTTAAGGAAAAATTTAAAATTACTATGTGGATAAGTCAATTAACTTTATCAAGACTCAGTTTCCTTATCTGTAGGGTAGAACTATTTACAATACTCATTCAGGTGATGTACGGAAAGCGCCTAATAAACATTAAAGCCCTAACATTTAAGCTATTTTAGGTTCACTATGCAAGAAATGACCACATTCTTAATGGCAGAGATATCTTATTTCTCTTTTCTTTTTGAACTTTAATAAATTTGTTATTTGGAATCTTGGATGGAATGGTCTTATCAGCACAAACTGCCTTACCTACCTTTATAACAGAAAGTTCTTTCTTCTAGTACACTGAAATGCCAGTGTTATAATCTGAAAATTGTATGTATAACGAAGTTGTTTCAATGAGTAATATCTCGTGTTGATTTAGTTGTGGATCAATTCACCCTTCCATAGTTCTTGTGGCATGGAGGGCAACCCTCTGGTCTCAGAAGCTCCTGAACAACCCTCTGCTGTGATAGTAATAGCATTATTATCATTTGTGTGTCTCATACCTCTTCCTAGACTGCCCCATAAAAAAAACTGTTTTACCTAAACTTTGAATGTTTTCCAGAGAATAGAGCAGTGTTTTAACACCCAGTAGGCATTTAATAAAAGCTCATCATTGCTGGATAGATAGTTTATGACTTGCTTCTTGGAGCAACTGAAAGCAGAGTTTGTGTGTGTGTGTGTGTTTGGGGGGGGGTTCATTGTGCATTCCAAGGCCATGGGAAACAAGCACCCTTCCTCAGGGAAATTTGGTCTTCTTGCCTTGTTCACAATGAGTATAACCAGATGTGCCATCATGAAGATAAATGGCAACTTAGGCAACAGCATCATTGTAGAAGTTTAAGCAATAAGGAAAGTCTTTGAAGAATTCAAAAAGATTCCAAAATTGAAGGCAGTATGTGACTTGAAATTGGTGGTTTCAGTCCTACAGAACGCCTAACAAAAGACAATGAAATTTGTGTTGGAAACTGTTTTGATCAAGAAATGATTAATAGCTAACATTCATATAGCACTAATAGGTTTGCAAAGTGTTTTGCAAATATAATCTCTCATTTTGTCTTCACAACCATCCTGGGAGGTGGATGCTATTCTTTTCCCCATTTTATAGAAACCAAAGCAGGCAGTAGCCTGTGCAAGGTACTATTATTATTGTTATTTCTATTTTATAAGTGAGGAAATGGAGGCTTAGAATAGATCAGGTGACTTGTTCAGAGACACACAGTAGGTGTCTGAGGTTACAGTTGAACTTGGCTCTTCCAGACTCCCAAATGCAGCTCTTCCTCTGATGTGCTACTTCATTGCTTATGAAATGAAAAAAGCCAAAGACAGCTTTATTCATGAGTATCATAAATACTTTGTTCAAGAGGAATTTTGAAATGCTATAGACTAAGACCTCATTACACTTCATCCAAAACCCAAAATTCACTTGATTTTAAAAAGGGAAATAACTAGTTACCAATCATCTAGGGACAAAATGAATAGAGTGATATATAATGGATAAATGAATAAATCTAGCCTTAGATACTCAGTAGTTGTATGGTCCTGGGTAAGTCACTTAATATCTTTCTGCTTCAGTTCTTCATTTATAAAATGGAAAAGATAATGGCATCTACCTACTACACTTGTTATGGTGATAAAATTCAATAATATTTGCAGAGTCCATTTTGTAAACCTTAGAACATAAGGAAAAAAGTTAGTTTTTATTATTTCATAATTAGATTCTATGTGCAGCTAGATTATCAGCTTGTTAGAATAAAAGTCAAAATTGAAATTAAATTAGAAGAAAGGAAAAAGATGAGAGAATACCCTGGGTAATAATGACAACTCTAGCCTGACGTTTTAAATACAAGCTTCTGGCTTAAGAAAGGTGGGAGGAGTGAGGTAGAAATGTTAAAAGCAAAATTATTGACCCTATCAAGTTTGACCAATGCAAAACATTTGTTGCCACAAGAAACTGGAGAAAGTCCATAAACTACCTTAGTGGGAGAACACTTAATCTCCTTGCCAAATGGAGAAACATGGTAGCAGCCAAGACAATGCCATTTTAGAATCCAAGCTCATTTTCAAAATATAATAGAGAGGGTGGTAAGATGTTACTAATAGAAATCCCTCTCAAAATAGAAGAAGAAAAAAAAGGTAGTAGAAAGGAAAGGTATCCAACAGAGTATTGGAAACCCAACTAAGCCAAATGAATAATAATTTTAATAGTTAGCATTTATATAATGATTTAAGCTTAGCATATGTTTTGCATATGTTATTCTATTTTTTCAAATTTATTTTATTTAAAGAAACAGAATAAGAAAAAAGAAGCACTGAAAAGGGATATAAAACCAAATGAAGCAAAACAGAAGAGATAAATAATAGCAAATTACCACTTCAACAAATATATATATATATATATACATATACATATATATGTATATTAGTAGAAGAAATTATATTAATGAGTGTCCATCTTTTCTTTACTAACTTTGTTCTCTGTTGTGCACCTTATTTACTTTATTCTTTTTCCCTCCCTTTCATCCTCCCCCACCCCCCAAGCAGGCTATAGTTAAGAAAAGATATATTTATGTATACATATAGATATATATATACACAGACATATACACACATACCCCCCCCTCACACACACTTTTCCTATTCCTTTGTTTTAATTCCGCTCCATAATTTGCCTTGCTATTATTTAACCTCCTCCCCACCCAAGGATCCCTCCCTTGTCTTCTTCCCTAACCCTTTTCTTCCCCATTCACGCATCCCTCCCTTCCTTGTTTCTTTAGATTTTGGAGAATACTATACCCTTCATGGTATATATGTAGTGTTGTTGCCTATTGAACACATTCCCGATAGGATTAGGTTTTCAGAACTACGAACTCTCCTCCTACTCTAATGTTTTGTGGCTATTCTTCCTCTGCACCTCATTTGTATAACATAATTACTATTTTTACCTTAATTCTGCCCCAATCTTTATTTTGAACTGTCCTATTGCTGATTTCAGTCTTAAACATATGGTATTTATAAAACAATTTAATAAAAAAAATTTGTCCATGTTAAGTTCCTTGAAATTGATCTTTGATATTGGCTTTATGTGTTAAATTTTATATTAACTTTGGGTTTGGTTGATAGTCCTAAAAATCTGTAAGTTCATGAACTGTCCATTTTTTCTCTTTTAATATTATAGATTATTTTATATTTTCTTTTTAATATGGAAGTTTCAAAATTTGTCAATAATAATTCTATTTTTTATATTTCCTATATGTAAGTTCCAGAAAGAATCTCATTGAAGTGATTTTGGTAGATTTTTTTTTTCTGTTTCTACTTTCCCCTTATGTTCTATCATTCCAAGACAATTTTCTTGAATTATTTCTTGCATTATTGTGTGAAGGTCCTTTTTTTGGTTACGACTTTAGGGCAGTCCAATTAGTCTTCTATTTTCTCTTGATTTGTTTTCCAGATCTGTCGTCTGTCGTTTTTCTTATGTTTCACATTCTATTTTTTCATTCTTTATAATGTTTTGTTATTTCTTGGTCTCTTATAGCTTCAGCAGCTTCCCCTTGCCCAATTCTAATTTTCAAAGAGTTATTTTCATCTTTGAGACTGTATCTTCTTTTTCTAGCTGGCTAACTTTTTCCCCCATAATCTTTTTGTTTTTCTTGGATGGCTTTTATTTTGGGATTTTAGTTTTTCTTCAGTCTCTCTCTCATTTGATTTTTAAATTCTTTTGAGTTCTATAAATTCTCTCTGGGCAGGGAGCCATTTCTCATTACTCTTTGGGATAGAAGCTTTTTTTTATTTTATTTTATTTTAGTGTTCTTCTCTGAAGATGAACCTCGGTCTTCCCTGTTCCCATAATATGTTTCTATGGTGGAGTTTGTTCTTCTTGCCAGTTCATGTTTATTAATGAGATATTAGTGTAAGTACCTCTAATTGTGAGTTGGGGGGATGGTGCCTCTGGCTTCATCTCAGCTCCCCACTCTGAGCAGGAACCCCCCAGCACCTCGTCTTTCTTCAGATCTCTTTGGGTTATACCTGGAGGATCCCAATTCTGCCCTAAGTCTTCTTGATTTTTAATTAGTCTGTGTTTGCTCTGAGGCACAAATTTGTTTTATTTGTGGAGCAAATTGGAGGGTTTGAAATTTACCTCCCTGCTTATGTCATTCTCATTTGATCCTCACAACAGCTCTTTGAGGTAGGTGCTGTTATTATCATGATTTGAAAAAAAAAATTAAGTCACTTGAACAGGGACCTAGAGCTTGTTGACATCTGAGAAAGGTTCCTGGCTCCAGGTCAAACATTCTATCCACTGCACTGCTTCTCTATCTCAAGAAAATGAAAATGAAAAAGGGCAGCAAATAGGTAGGAAGTAGATTAGATTTGCCACCATTTCTGTGGAGATGTAGTTTCCTGTATAATAATGGCAACTCTAGCTTGCTTAAGAAAGGTGGGAAGAATGAGGTGCAAATGGGTAAAAGCAAAATTATTATACTCTGTCAGTGCAAAACATTTGTTGCCACAAGAAACTGGAGAAAGTCCATAAACTACCTTAGCGGGAGAACACTTAACCTCCTTGCCAGATGGAGAAACATGGTAGCAGCCAATACCATGCCATTTTAGAGACCAAGCTCATTTTCTTTCTTTCTTTCTTTTTTTCTTTCTTTCTTTCTTTCTTTCTTTCTTTCTTTCTTTCTTTTCTTTCTTTTCTTTCTTTTCTTTCTTTTCTTTCTTTTCTTTCTTTTCTTTCTTTTCTTTCTTTTCTTTCTTTTCTTTCTTTTCTTTCTTTTCTTTCTTTTCTTTCTTTTCTTTCTTTTCTTTCTTTTCTTTCTTTTCTTTCTTTCTTTCGCTGGAGTTAAGTGACTTGCCTAGGGTCACACAGCTAACATAGCTCATTTTCAAAATATAATGATGGGGACATTCCAGTTGTATGTTCCACTTTAGTGTCTGATGTACAACGTTATAAGGAGATGAAATCAGAAAGAAGAGCTGGACTGAGCCAAATATCTTCCTCCATCTAGAAGCCAAGTTGTAGTGGGAAGATTCCTGTCCTTTGACCTTGGGCCCTTAATTGGTGAGAGTTCACCATATTTAGGCTCAAGGATGCTATCAATGAGAGTTCCCCAAATCTAAGTATTCCTGGATGCAGTGCAATGGACTATAGTAGCTATCGTCATGCCGTTAGTCATGGTCAGGCCCTCATTGTTTCCTATCATTTACTCTAGAAATAGGAATCAAATTGACAATATCATTCCTGGAATGGTCATGCTAATTGTTCTTCCACTCCTTGGTGACTTCCAGATCAAAATGCCCCTCTCTGACCATTGAATTTCTATTAGGATGTAAGTTTCTTGAGGATTGGGACAATTACTTTTTGTATTTATATCTCCAAGGTTTACTTACCATAGTTTCTGGCACAGAGTAAGCAATTAGTTAAACCTATTCTATTCACCAAAATAAACTAAAATGCCTCTAATTTTCATAATGCTTTGATACATTTCAGTTTTACCTTTTCCCTCATATAAGACCAGATTTTGAACACAGATTCTTTTGTATCCACTAAGCTATCTAGCTGCCTTCCCTAAAGCAGCACCTACCTACATCTGCTCATTGTTCTTTTTCAGTTAAAGTTGTGTCAAAAGGAAAGACTATTTCTTTTTTATAAAGCTTTTTATTTTCAAAACATATGCATGGATAATTTGACAACATTGACAAGACTACTTCTTGACAGCATAATTTAATGAGGGAAACAATGTTTTGGGCATCTGTTTGGAGACATATGAAAATCCTAATTCATGTGGGAATAAAAATATACACCTCGGGTAGGTGGGTTGAACAAACTTGAATGTTCCTTTTTTTCTCCCCCTCCCAATCAGGTTATCTTAAATAGACTTATCTTTCTAGAGATCTATTTACATGAGAGGAAAGAATTCCATCCCACTTTATAAAGTAGTGTGATATCTATTATATCTATTATAGAAAAGCTTACTTTCATTTCTCCAGTACCAGGAAAACATTATTCAGATCCAAGTTTATGGAAATGAAAAGGATACTTGTGAATCATAATAACCTATAAACTGGAATAAACATATCTGGGGGCTTTTTGATTTTGTTCAGGTATATCCAACTCTTTGTGATCCCATGGAATATAATCCATGGGGTTTTCTTGGCAAAGATGCTGAAGTGGTTTGCCATTTTCTTTTCCAGAAGAGGAACTGAAGCAAATAGGAATTACGTGATTTGCCCAGGGTCACACATCTAGTAAGTGACTAAGGTAAAATTTGCATTCAGATCTTTCTGATTCCAAGCCTAGTGCAATAGCCACTGTACTACTTAACTGCCCTCTTTGATTTTAGGTAGCCACAAACTGATAGCAAATTCCTGTATTTTAGATAGCTTGTGGGAGGTTATATTGATAGGAGGGGAAAAACAACTTTTCTATTTGACTCTGATTATATTTTATAATTTTTTTTTGCTTTGAAAGAGAGAGGAAGTAGAGAGAAAACACCCGAAAAACTTAACTTTTATAAATAGCAATTAAAAGAGGGTGCCCAACAGAGGAAATCTCCAGTTTCTTTTTATAACCCTGGCAAGGGTTGTGGAGATGCTATTTTATTAGCATTGGCATCTTCCATTTTCAGTGGGAGTATGTGTAGCCTTTTATACTCATGTCAAGAGCAAGTGGCTTGGTTTCCATTTTCTTTTTCAGCTTCAGGTCTGAACAGACCTACAAGGCATATTTGTGTGGGGTGGGAGGCTGTATATGGTGTAGGCTACAGGTGGCTGAAGTAATCATTATGTTAGTGTGCAAAAGTTGTTAAATGGACTTTAACAAAGATGTCTTTTAGTCTTGAGCCCTCCATTTGGATCCAGTAGTAACAGCCAGCCATATCCCTAGCATAAAATCTTTTTTTTTTTTTTTTTTTTTTTTAATATTGACACATTTTTGTGGCTCAAAAAATCAGATCCTGTAGATTCACAGCAATGGATAATTCCTTCAAAAATGGTGTTGCTATAGGAGAAAATGTATTCAATTTCTGGGGGAAATTCTTTTTATAATGTCATTTGAACAATGTAGTACATTCTGAATTTCAAGTTAAGTATACTTGGGTCTGAAAAGTATGAAAAATATTTTAGTAAATATTAATTATTAAATATTTAGTATATATTAGTAAACAAATATTAGTATAACATAGCAGTTACTGGTTTTCATAAAAGTATATAGCCTATTTCATTAATTATAAATTCAAATGTTATCAACAGAAAATAACTGGCTTTTGTTTAGGTCTTTAATATTTGCCAAGTACTTTTACATTAATTTGAGTTGTACAATAACCCTTTATATTCAGAGCCATCTCCAATGACTCTGATCTATATCTGGCCATTGGACCCAGATGGCTCTGGAGAGGAAAGTGAGACAGGTGACTTTGCACAGTCCTCCCTCACTTATATCTGATTTACTTGTATGTCATGGTCCTGCTCAAAAACGAAGGAACAACAACAACAATAACAATAATCCTTGGAAGTAGTATCTTTATTATTATTCCCATTTTATGGAAAAGAAAAGTGAATTCCAAAGAGCTCAAGGTCACATAGCTGATAAAATCAGAAGCAGAATTCAACCCAAATCATCCTGATTGCATGTCTAACACTACTACATTTGGCTGCTTCCTTTTTTAAATATCTACTAGCACTGAATAAGCACAAAATTTGTTTGACTAGGATGTTGTCTCCTTGAAGACAGGGAAAGATTGGTTTAGGTGCAAATTAAAAGAACGATTAACCAAGAAATTACTGTAAGAGCTCTATATGTAGCCTGCATATGTTTTTTTTGGTGCATGTATTTAATTGCTTTTTTGATGTTCTACTTGGATCATTAGTAAAACTTAAATCTTTACTAAGACTCTTTTGAACTATATGGAGCCATCTATTATTTGTTTACATAAAATGATATAATTGGTACTTGGGTAAACCCCAGATTCATACTTGCCTTAGTGACCCAGCATTAAACACTGCTATCCTTGAACTGTCTGAATTCATCAGATAATCCTGTTAAGCTCTTTTACTTCCTTAAGAAAAAAAGTTCTCCTGTCTATGTTGAATGCTCTTGTGTCTGTGGGGAAGTGTTTTGTGACACTTTTTAAATAGACCTTTGGCCCCTATACAGTTTTTTTTTAAATCATGCATTAAACTGGGGAACAAGTGTCTCTTTCTTCTGGATCTATGTTTATTCAGCTTGTGACTGGGGTGCCCCATACACTGCTAAATAGATTCACGTCCTGCCTGTGTGATGTTATAAAAGATATCTGATTAAGTTTAAACAGAAATAATTAAAGTACACACAGACTTACACCCTTCCCCCAAGAATTGTTGATTATGTATGGCATGAGAACATTAGCATGCATTAAAAGTTCTTCAGGTGGTTGCAAAAAATTTTTTTCCTGGCAAAATTTGTTTTATTTGATCAATTAGCACCTCACTACTTCAATTACTTTATAATATTTTTTGTTTTTGTTTAGTTGTTTTCCAGTACTATCTTAACTTTTCATGACTCTATTTAGGGTTTTCTTGGCAAAAACACCAGAATGAATTGCCAGCTCACTTTATAGATGAGGAAACTGAGGCAAACAGTATTAATTGACTTGCCCAGTGTTACCTAGCTAGTAAGTTTCTGAGGTATACTTGAACTCAAGGAAATGAGTCTTCCTGACTCCAGATCTGACACTGTGTTTGTTGCATCACCTACAAAGTATTAAAATAAAGAAACCTTTAAACCAAGGGTCTAAATTTGGGATCAATGAAATTAATTTTCTTTTTTAAAATAATCAACAATTGTTTTTAAATATTACTAATTTAATTTGTAATCTTATTTGTTTTATTTTACCCATTTAAAAACATTATTCTGAGAACAGATTTCCCTGGGTTACCACAGAGGTCCATGACTCCAAAAATTTAAGTTTTAAATTTTTAGACAATCTCTGCTTTAAATCTTTGTACAATAACACTTTTTTGGCTACTTTAAAATTATCTAAATTAAGGCAAAATCACCTACTTAGAGTCTATAAAGTACTATATTCAGGCAAAGATGTAAATCTTGATAAGTAGCAAGCTCAATTAAAAGTTAATGGATAAATGAATAAGGTATTCATTTTAGGGAAAAAGAACCAATAAATCATAACAGTTGTCCAGATTGGTTTTTATATTCCCCAGACATCTAGAATAGTACTCTGTATGTTCTGTAGACCACAGGTGACAAACACAGTCTATATGCTCCCAATTTCACCATATTAAAATGTAATTGGGAAATATTTAAATAAAATAAATAAAAATTTAAGTAACATTACATTTTAAAACTAAGTATGTGGCTTTCCAGGATCCTTATTTATGGATTAATGACCACTTCTGTTGTTTGATTTTGCTTTAGACTATTTAAAGCATTTTTTTCTTCATTGAGTTGGTATTTCAGTCATTTTCAGAAGATACTTTAGACAGTTGTGTATTTCCATGATGGCTTTCTTATTTTCACATTTGTTCCTAAAATGTTAGGTCTGGGAAAGATGTTAGCTATAGCATAGTCTGACTAGATGTCAGCTAAGTGGTACAATAGAGCACTAGACTGGGGATTAGGAAGACTTATCCTGGGCAAGTCCCTTACCCCTAATAGCCTCAGTTTCCTCATATGTAAAAATAAGTTGGAGAAGGAAATGGAAAACCAATCCAATATCTTTGCCAAGAAAATTCCAAAACAGGATCACATAGAGTTAGAAAAGATTGAAGTGATTCAATAACAGTCTAACCTTGTTATTAACTAGAATGTTGTCTTTTTGAGCCAGTGATTTTTTTCCATTACAAAAGGCTTTGATGTCTTCCATTAAGAGTTTGCTCTACTGCTGTAGCTTTTTCAAGTCAACACTTACACATAACTGCTATAGAAGACCTTTGAAGTAGGAAAAGATTTTGTAATAGCAATTCAGAGAGATTATCACCTAAAAAATAAGACTGTTCTGGTCTGTGCATTCTTTAATGGACTCCTTCTGATGAGAAAGCCCCTTTCAAATAAAATCAAGACTAGGGTGAAAACTGTGGGGAGTCTTACATAATGCATTTAGGAGCTCTTACATAATGCATTCTACCAAAGCCTTCCTCTTTGAAAATTTTGTGATTCTGTCAGATGGTTTCCCTACCTCATTATTATGTCTTATTTTCATACTTTTTCAGGTATCCTACAGATGTGACTATGTCATCTCCCTCCAATCCCAACTCAGAAGTCTTCAATATTTTCTTGTTTTCCCTAGGATAAAATATTCAGTCTGGCAATTCAATAAGTCCCCTACCTACCTTAGTTCTAATTTCTCCCCCTTCACATATACTCTCTTCCATTTAAACAGACCTGCTGGCTGTTCCCTATAGGCAGTATTCCATTTCTTATTTCAGCATCTTTGCACAGATGGTTCCCCTGTATCTTTATTGTACTCCTTCCTCACCTCTGCTTTATAGAATCCCTAGCCTCCTTCAAAACCCATAAACCACCTCTTATAGATGACCATTCTCAACCTCCCCCCCTACTCTCATTGTTTGAGACCCTTTCTTCTTGCAATTAAAATTATTTTGTTACATGCAAACAGGTTATATCCTTTCCAGTAGAATGGAATCTCATGGTTATTTGCGCCATGTGGATGAGCAGGAAGTCATCCATGTAATATCCTGGAAGATAAGGATTATTTCATTTTTTCACCATTATCAGCTACAACTTGAGGGGAAAAAAAAGTAGGCACTTGAATTTTTTAATCCAATCAAATTTCATACAATATATTTCTGAAAAGTTGCATGTAAAATAGATTGCTACAAAAGTGAATTCTTGTCCCAGTTAGCTACCAGGCCAATTTATATTCTATTTTAAATGTTCCAAAGGTTATATAACAAAGCGTTACTTTATTAAAAGGAAAACTCCTCTGAAAGTTTATCTAATTCTATGAGTTGCACTATTTTATATGGAGGATTATCTTAGACAAAGTAAAAAGAGTTTCACTGTGCTAGATACATAGACACTTTGGAATTCTTCTCTAGGAAAGACAATCCAAAGAGGTACCATCTAAATTGGTGGGTTGGCGTGGGATCATGCCTTCAGGTAAGATGGAGTTTTAAGGAAGATGGGCGATTTGAGAAACTTTTTGGGGCTGAGGCCAGAAAAGTCTTTGACTTCAAACATGAATATTTTAAGAGAAGGATTCTTTGAGCCAGAATGATATGGGTAGATTGGCTCTTTCCCTAAGTATAGATTCAGATCCTTGTCAATATGCTATTTGCAAAAGAAAAAGAAAAGAAAGGAAAAAAAGGGGGAAAACCCACCGCAGAGTTTGTTTAATCCTTGTACAGGGAGGTTTCCTTTATGATGGCAGCCACTAATAGTCATTAAAGGGCAGCAGCATCCACACTAACACTTTTTGTTGTTGTTTGTTTGTTTTTAATACTTAGGGTCCTTTATTTTTGGACTTCACAAAGACACAGCCATCATACAAACGTTTTTTAACAGTTCTCGGTGAATGATCAAGAACTCACTCAGAAGTAGAACATTAATGTTGTGATCTAACATAACCCCCCCTAAATTTTTCTGGCCTTTTTTTTTCAAGTATATGGGCCTGCATAGACAATTCTAGGCATGGGGGATGAAATTGCTCTTTTTGGTGCCAGAATTAACCGAAGGTCTGGCTTGTGCAGAATGAGAGTCATGGTGTGAGGAAAATGGGAGTCTCTGTGTTGCCAGAAATTGTTTGTGCCGACAGAGTTAGCAAATCAAATTGAGCACATGATGCCTGCCAACCCATGTCAGGCCAAATAATTCACCCTTTTGGGGCTGTTTCTCTTGAAGCCTTCTTTAAGAAAAGGCTAGGAGGAACGTGAGAGGGGTTATTTTACAGGGGAGAAGGGAAAACTGGTTTGAATGTACCAACTCTTTCATCCAGCTTTGTTGCCTTAAAATTCACATGAATTCAAGGAAAATGAATGATTTCCTGCCTGTTAGAAAGAAGCAATTGAGGACTTTGGTGTTGGGGGGGGGGAGGTGGTAATCACTTAGCTAACAAGTTATTCAACCACAAAAGAAGTGTTATCCATGGTTTATTCTATTTCTTGATTTTCTTCCATTTGCTTGTCAAATCCTTAAATTATAATCTAAATAGCATGAAGCCATCCTTTTTTTTTTTTTTTTTTATACTCAAAATACCTTGCCATCTAGGAGAGGAAATGGGAGGGAAGAGGGGAAAAATTGGAACACAAGGTTTTGCAAGGATCAATAATGAATAATTATTGAATTGATGTTGAAAATAAAAAGCTTCAATTAAAAAAATAAAAATAAATCAGAGTACCTTAATGGGTTCAGTACTGTTTAATCCCATAGAATGGATAGAATGAGGCTACATTAGTTCCATTTTTTGAGAGAACCAGGCACAGAAGCCTTAAATGAACTAATTAAATGGATGGAGTTAGAAATAGAAATGAGATCTCCTATCTCCTAATATACTTTGAGGAAACTCAATTCATTTGACAAGACTCATCTCAAGATCATAAACTTTGGAACTGTACCTCCTGCTCTCCTGGGTATGTGTTCTAATATTTCCATGCCCATTTTTTGATCATCATAAAATTTTTCTTGTTTTTAGATGGTTCATATTTCATGAAGAATCCTTCCTTAGTCTTACCTTGGAAGGCAAGCAAAGATATCTCTTTCTGGAATGTTTTACTTCCCTTTTGGAGTCTCAATAAAAAGCTCCATGAGCTCTACCTGTACAACAGTTGTTTCAAAAGATTTTGGAAAATCAGTGGGTTTGATTTACCAGGTTCTTTCTTTGCTATTTTCCTTACTCATACAAAATGAGCAGTGAAACGCTAATAGGCTTCCATCCTTATGGAAAGTTGTGTTGGTTAGATTTCCCACCACAAATGTTTCTTGTTGATTGTAGTGAATAAGCCTCCTTAATGATAAGACTTAGTTATTTCATTTCATCAATCTGTGATCCAAAGCCACAATGAAAGAAAGGGTTATATATTAGTAAATATTTTTGAATGGACTTTGCCTCTTTCAGGTAAATAGCAGATAAGTTAGTTTCTTGGCAAGTTAAAAGCTGTCACTTCTAATCTTCTTAGTCTTTTTTAGTTCAACAGACATCTATTAAGCTCTTACTTTTTTGCAAGAGCATTAGGTGAAGTCCTATGAGAGAAACAAAATTTAAATATGATACTGTCTCTGCCTGCATGGGGTGGATAGTCTAATGTACTTTTTGGAAACTTGTTTACTTCAGAAAGGGAAGCAATGAGACTCTATGCTCCTAGACTGAAGTCAGTCAATACCCTTTCAGTCCTTTACTTAATTTAATCTCCAGACACAATTAAGTATTCTATGAGGTCATTCACCTCTGGCCACAAATGCTGAAGGTTAGAATAATCTCCTTTCTGGTGGATACTGTAACTAGCAAGCAGTCTAGTCCAAAGGGAGGCACTTATTATGATAAGAATGTTAGAAGATCTGTATATAATTAAAGACTTTTCCTCCCCATATGTTTTGGGTGGTGGAGTGAATAAGTAGGTATCCTCAATACCATTATTAAAATCCAAATCCAAACAAAAATGTCCCAAAGAAACCTGGTTTTTGATTAAACAAATGATGTTTTCAAGTGGAATTTTCAGGTTAGAAGCTCTAATTTGGTAAAGAGAACAATTAGGAATTACTTTCTGGTCAGTACTAAGTGAAAAACTGACTCTCATCTACTAGGTTCCAAGATTCATGACAAAAACAGCCTTCTACAAATAATTCCTTGTTTACAAAATGGACTTAAAATTTGCATAAAGACCTTTTTCTTTGAACTATTGTAAAAACAGGGAGAAGGCAGGCCTAGTGTCCTAAAACAGCTTCTAGAAAGTTCTTCATAATTTGGAAGGCCTGTGATAGGAGAGGCAAGACACAGAGCTTGAACAGCTTCTCTGAAACTAAGGTTCCCATTAGACCAAGATTTTTTATGTCATGGATCCCTTTAGTGGGACTAATCAGTTGGAACCAGCATTTATGTAGTGCTTACTGTGTCAGACACCACACTGCTTTACAAACATCATCTCACTTGATCCTCACAGCAACCCTGGGCTGTGGGCAATTATTATCCCATGAGGAAGCTAAGGCAAACTAGTTAAGTGACTTGCCTGGGGTCCCATAGCTCCTAAGTGTTTGAATACAGATTTGAATTTGGGAAGATGAGACTTCTTGAATCCCAGCCCAGCATCCTATCTATTGTGTCACCTACCTCCTGATCCACTTGGTTTTTACTGTTTTACTGTTGTCAAGAGTTAGGTACCCTCTTTTGAGTGAGGATGTCCTTTAGTTAGAAAGCTCTGCAAATTGATGCAAAATGCCATCAACAAATAATAAAATGATTGTAGCTAATCTTTTGTTGAGCTAATTTTTCCCAATCTCTTCTTTATTAAGTATTAGTGATCAGAGCATCAACAGTGTTACCTGTTTAATCTTTTAAGGCATCTCAAGGAAAGGAAACAAATATTAAAAGTTTAAAAAAGAGGCTCCATTGTCATTGATGATTTAAAAAAATTGTTATAAAAATCCTTATAAATCTTTTCTATTTTTCATATCTTTGTGCTCCTTTCAAGTTCCTCCTTAATTCATCATTTTGTGATGACAGCTTAGTTGGGTCTCTGGGCAGCTGGTTTTTATTCATTTTTTTCCTTTTATTTTTATGAGATATTACTGCTCATAATCTTTTACCTTCCCTCTTTGTTAGATCATAAAATCAGTTTACATTCTAAGTCAATATTGCCCTTTTCTGTCTGTCAAGGAGAACAAGTA
Source organism: Sminthopsis crassicaudata (assembly GCF_048593235.1). Classification (NCBI taxonomy): domain Eukaryota; kingdom Metazoa; phylum Chordata; class Mammalia; order Dasyuromorphia; family Dasyuridae; genus Sminthopsis; species Sminthopsis crassicaudata. The sequence goes on from NC_133617.1 coordinate 235,149,380, forward strand.
TTTGTTTGCTGAAGCTGTTTCTGGGCTTTTATGGTGTCTATGGTAGCTAATAATTTATATTGGTTAAATTTTCTTAGAATGTGACTGTTATCTATGTTAAAGTTTGTTTATTTATCCCTTTCCTTTTCTTAGTCACCAACAGATTTTCCAAATAGGTCAAATTGAAGTTTCTATATTTAAGTGCTGTATCTTGTCATTTTTTATTTTTTCTAGTTTGATATTGATTTTAATCTTTGTCCTAACGAGTTACTGCTTTGACTTCACAGGGACTGGCAACAGAAATGATTGACATTTTTAACTTCATGAGAATGGGGCTCATCATGGTGTTATTTGAGGGTCAGCAAAGAGCCAGAATGACTCATAGATTCATGTGTGTATATATATATTTGTGTGTATGCAAATATATATATATATATATGCATTTGTATGCATACACAGAAATATCTTTATTGCTCCAATTTCATGAAATGACCAGAACCTCTTACAGAGAGCATATCATAATCAAGTTACTATTAGCATATATGGAGAGAGCCTTAAGCAGAATTTGGGTTGAGTCAAAAACTAAGGGATGTAAGAAGCCAATATCATCTTTTTCCAAACCCACTGATTTGTCACAGTTGCTAAGACATGAATATCAACTTGCTTACCAAAAATATTGTGATACTCTGGAAAGAATTATAAAAGACACGAGTTCAAATCTCCCCATCTGATACTTGCTACCCATTAATTGTGGAAAAGCCATAACTTATCCGACCTCAGTTTCCTTATCTGGAAAAAGGAAGATGGTCTCTGAGAACACTTTTTTCAAGCCTTTATCTGGGAACTTGTAAATTCTTTGAAGGAAGGTGAGAAACTTGGCATTTCTCCTTTCTGAAATGTCAAAGTGTAGCAGATTATTGAAAGTGATACTCATATATGACCTCACCTCTCTAGACCACAGTTTTTTAACTGTTAATGAAGGGGTTGGAGTAGAATGTTCCTCACTCTTCTAAAACCTTGTATTTATGATATACTAGAGCATTGTCTCAGAAAGAATGTTCTCCATATCCTTACATAGTACACATGGACTTAGACAAACCACTCAGTTTTAATACTAATATCTCTTTAGACTAACTTTCATGGTCCAGGCTGAAGGGAGCTGCAAAGAGACAGTTGTCATGTGGCAAGTTGTTTTAAATTTTTATTTTTGCTTATTTTCTCTTATAAATCAGAACCAACTCTGGCTTATTTTCTTTGTATTTTGTAAATTTTCTCCCTTCTCACTTCTATCTCTTAAAATCCCTAGCTGCTTTAAAGGCAAAGTTCAAATGTCACCTCCTAGAGTACACCTTGAAGAGTTTCCATGGTAGCTAGTGTATCTGGTTTAGAGTTAGAAAGACCTGAATTCAAATCCTATCCCAGATACTTACAAGCTATGGGGGAATATGATGCATGCAAAGAAGCAGTGTTGGGGGATCCCACCAAGGGAGCCAGCCTTTGGGGAATTGGAACACTGAGTTCCAGGAATGCCAAGTACAACACTTTGGCTACAACATAGAATGAGAAGAAACATATATGAAACATATCTCTAAAGTAGGTTTGAGCCAGATTATAAAAGGCCTGAAATGTCAGTATGAGAAAGCTTCTCAAATGATTTTGGGCTTATTTAACTGTTCAAAAAAAATTATCTTGCGTTTGTCAATAAATAATTGTATAAAATATTACAAAATCGAAGTTAAATCAATTTGTATTATAGTAATATTGTTTTAAAGGCAAACAACTTAGAAATAATTGGAAACTCAGACCAACGCAATGACTAGTCAGAATTTCAGGGGAATTGCAATGGAATATATTGCTCCCTTCCTAATAGAGAGAAGTGATGGACTCAGTGCAAATTGAAGTGTTTTTTTTTTTTTTTTTGAATGGGGGGTGATGGACAATGTAGGAATGTGTTTTGCTTGACTATATATGTTCATAGCAGATTTTTCTTTTCTTGCTTTTCCAGTAAGCAAGAGAAGAGATGGGATATTAGATAGAAAGATGGTTATTTGTTTAAAAATAAAGTAAAATATAATTTAAATTTTTTTATTTTAAATTTAAAATAAATTTAAAAGTTTTTAAGGCTACCTTGTGTATATTTTTAAGAAAAACAAAAAAGGAATATAAAAGATAAATGCTAGTCTCAGGAATTTGTATTTTATTCTTCAGGGAGTAGAGAGTCGATGTGCTTTAGGAAGATTATTTTGGCAGCTGTCTGAAGGTTGAGTTGTAGAGAAAAGAAATAGAAGCAGGGGAACCAATTAGGAGATTATTGTAATAGTCCAGGCCAAAGATTATGAAGGTCTCAATTAAGTTGAGTGGAGAGAAGGGAGACAGATTGGAGAGAGATTTCAGGAGTAGAATCACCCAAACTGGATGTCATGGGTAAAGTAGAAAAAAAGAATCAAAGATGCAGACCTTCCCTAACCTCAAACCAGAAAGCCATAAGAAGAGAGAGAGTTTGACTGAATATTTTAAATTTAAATTTAAAATTTAAAATAAATTTTAAACTTTTAAGGCTACCTCATTGTGTTTGAAGATGCTTGGAAAATAAGAAAGGGAATTGTTGCTTAAGGCTGGAAGGAGGTAGGGAAAGTATCTTTTTTTTTTTTTTTTTTTTTTTTTTTTTTTTACATGTGCTGTGTTTCAGGCTGAGTCACAGTCTTAAAAAGAAACCAATTTGCTAGGTATGATGTTAAAGTAAAAGTCTGAGAAAATTATAGTGGTTTATTTTTTTTTAATCAAGTCAAAATTTTGTAACAAGTAATCACAGGCTGTATCTGAGCTATCAAAATGTATTTCAATTACAGGCCCTTCAAAACAAGGAAAGGTCAAAACAAATGGAGGGAGAATCTCTGGGGAACCTTTATCCTGCTACCATTAGTAGAAAAGCAGTCTCCTAAAGTCACAGTTAAATAAAGATTTTGAAGTTAAATAACCTCACCTGACTCCCTGCTGCTCCTAATTAAATTAGCTCTCAGTTGACATCCAATTCTTCAGGAGTCCCACTAGAGCCAGCCATTACCCTTGTTCTTCTAATATGGATTGGTCCTTTTCCTGTTTATTATCGTTCAAGTCCCCTGCTCCACAGTAGCCCCTTTCCCATTTCACCAGGCCATGTATATATGGCCTTCTTTTTGTTTCTTGTTAATTTGTTCATGACTCCATTTGGGATTTTCTTGGCAAAAATGCAGGAGCGGTTTGCCATTTCCTCTCAATCTCATTTTAAAGATGAGGAAACTGAGGCAAATAATGATTTGTCCAGGGTTACACAGCTAGTAAGTCTGAGGCTAGATTTGAACTCAGGTATAGGAGTCTTTATCATTCTAAGCACCTATCTACCCTATATTATTTTCCTAGACCTACTGCTATTGGGAACACAGAAAAAATAAAGGGGTTAGATGTTTATCCTCAAGAAGCTTAAAATCTTTTGACTGAAATATTCCCAAATATGAATTAATTAAAGGACATGGTAGGATATGGTAAAATACCAGAATATATAAAGAAAGGTAGAGAGGGAAAATGATTAACATGGAACAGGAAATTTTAAGAATAATAGAATACCAGAAACGGATGGAATCTTCAAGATTATCCCAACACTTTCAAGAAATTGGAAGATTGAAACCTAGAGAAATAGACAGAAAAAAGGAGCGAGCAATTAGATTGAGCAGTGAAGTGGGTAAAATATGGAAGATCTCTAAATTCTAGATAGAAGGAAAGAAACTTGATCCAGTAGGGAGTTCATCATAGTTTTTGAGGAGGATCACAGCTGCATGCTTTTAGCAATATTATTGCAATACTGTGTGATGAATTTAAGGCTCTTAGGTGATCACATCACAGAGTACCTGAATCCTGTTTGCTCTAACTAAACTGATCCTAAGATCAGCTTGGATGCTTAGACTGAAACTAGGATCAACAAAAATCACAACAGATTCCTCTGGGGCTGTCCAGATTTAGGAGGTCACTTAACAGGAATATAAGAATAGAAAAACAGATCTCATGTATACCAGTCAGTGAAAATATCTCAACAGTTGGTTTTACCTCATTCATTGATTGGCGCCTTTTAAAAGAAGGGAGGATAGAATATTAAATTTATGACATTTCATTCCTGTTTTGCTCCAAAGCATCTATAATTCTTTTTTTTCCTCCTAAATCAATCATGTTTTCCTTTGTACACAGAAATAATAGTGATTCCCCCTAAATTTTCAAGTTTCAGTCCCTACTCTTAATCCCATACAATGGTGCTGTATTGTTTAATTATCCAAATTATCTCATCTAATCTTCTTTGTAAATAAAAGAATGAGTGTGCACTCTCCTGTAGTATTTTTCAAGTTTCTCCTTAGAAAGTGGCTTTCTGCATATATAATTTAGCTCCTTAGCTTTCTGGCACTGTATCTTGCTCCTCAAAGGTACTCAGAGAGTTTTATTGAATGAACAGACTGGAATTAGGTGTATCTACAGTCTGTATCCATAGAACTGGAGGTTTTTTTCCTCGGTGTGAAGCTAATTGGGCCCACATCTGCTGCAGCCACAAGTGCCATCCCTGCCACTTAGCTGCCTCAGGACTTCTCTTGACCCCTCTGACCCTCAGCTTTCTCTAAATTAAAGATACAAATACATGCACTACCTGATCCAGATGCTTGGGGGGGGATGCATTGCAAAGCTTAACAAATGTGAACTAAAATCAGATGCCATTCAAATCTCCCCAGACTAGTAGTCTAGTCTGGCCTATACATCTGATGTCATACAGTAGTCCACAGCCTTCCTCTGAAGTTTCACCCAGCATTTAACAAGGAGTTGTTGTCTAGGTGAGCAAACAAATAAATGGAATTTCACCACCTTTTTCTCTGCCAGACAGAAGCCCTTAACTAAGGAGTTCTCAGGCAAAAGAAAAACTCTTTTATTTGCATTTTTATTTTTTAAGACAAGATTTTTTTTAATGTTGTTTATATAAAGCTGTTATTTCATAAGAGCCATAGCATAGTGGAAAGAGTACTGGCTTTGAAGTAACAGGATCCAAGTTTGAATTCTGGCCTCTGTCAATGAGTAGGATATAATTGTGTTTCTTAAACTCTCTGAGCTTCATTTTTGAAAAGAAAGCTTTCAACTAGAGGAGATCTAAGGTTTCTTCTAGCTCTTTATGATTCTTTGAATTATTTCTCAGAGAAATTGTGTTTTTAGATCATGCAAGATGATGTGGCTCAGCAATACATTAAGAAATTATATACTTAGAAAGTTGACTGGATCACCCAATGATTTGCTTTGGGGCATTCAACTAGTGTTTGTCTAAGACAAGAATTAAAGTTAGAAGCAATAGGCAGGGTCCTGGATGTTCAGTCAGAAAACAGTTTCATATGTCATGCGACTCTTACTAGCTGTATGACCCTTGGCAAATCACTTAATCTTGGTTTCCTCATCTATAAAGTGGGGATAATATAGTAGCAACTACTTTTCAGAGTTGCTGCAAGGATCTTAAACAAATGAAATTTTATATACACACATATGTGAATTCATTTATGTATATTCATATATACATACATATACATGTGTGTTACATGTAATTTGTAGAGTATATGTGTATGTGAGAGTATAAATTTAAGAACTCCTCCTCTGGATGAATAACTTGGACCATTGGACCAAGCTTAAGCTGGTACCCTTTTTAAAGTTTTACCCAGAAGAAAGAAAAAAGAAAATGACAGTTGTAGAGTGCTTATTACGTGTCAAGTATTGTGTTAAATACACAATAACAATATAAAAATAATAAATAATATTTATAGAGGGCATACTATGTGCCAGGTACTGTTAAGTAAAATAACAACAACAATAATAAATAATATTTATAGAGGGCATACTGTATGTGTTTAAGTCATTATCATTACAGTGATATTATTATAATCATGATCCCATTTGATTCTCACAACAATATGAAGAGATAGGCACAGATCTTCATTTTACATTTGAAGAAACTGAGGCAAAAATTGCCCAGAGTCAAACAACTAAGTGTCTAAAACCAGACTTGAATTTATATCTTCCTGACTTATTCTAGCTACTTTACCATTTAGCTATCCCTACAACAAATGGTACTTCTTTTGTACCTCCCCCCCCCAAAAAAAAACCCCTAATTTTTAAAAAAAAAATGTTGTTTGCATCCTGCCTTCCCCATTATTAAATGGGTTTGGTTTTTGCCTTTGTTTTTGCTTTTGTTTCTATCCCCACATTTCTTCCCACATTGCCTGTTACAGAGTAGGTGTCAAATAAATTCTAAATAACTTGACCTGACTTAAGTGAATACAACCTCATTTGGTTTCCACTAATGGACTATGTAATGACCTTGGGTTTAGAATTTAGCAGATTAATTTCAATGGTGTTATTCATAGTTGACATTTATGAAGTGTCTTTGGTGTATAAAGTGCTTTTTTATGGTTTGCTATACAGAGCACAAGCTATCAATTGAATGTGGACTGGTCTGACTATAATTCAAAATGTGATAATTCAGTGATGATGTCACCTGTGTGAGTATATCCTCTCCATGGTTGGTAGTTATGGTTTGTCCCAGGACATCAGGAAATTTGAAGCTATCACATTCAAGTGAGTGGGATTTAAGTGAGGGAAGCCTGTGCAAGGTCATCTGTCTCATTTCTCCAAGTTTTATGAAAAGTGCCTTAGAGAAATCATAAAAATGACATTGAATTACTACAAATGGGTCTAAACAAACCTGGTGTATACAAATGTACTTTTATACCTATACACATTTATATTTAATTTTTTATATTTAAATTACAAATTTACAGTTTACTAAATGCTTATAGTCCTTGTTTTTACCAGATTATTCTTCACTGAAAGATTTTCTTTGACTAGCAGTTTTCCTTCAATGCACTTAAAATATGATTTTATTTGTTAAAATTAGATTTATATCTGTATTTTCAGCATTTTTTGATTCATATTTCTTAGGGTACCCCAAGCAGCTCTCTGAGATGTATCTCATGCAGTCATTTTAGTCATGTCTGACTCCTCATGATCCCATTTGTGATTTTCTTGGCAAAGATACCAGAACAGTTTGCCATTTCCTTTTCATTTTTCATATGAGGAAACTGAGGCAAAAAAAATTAAGTAATTTGCCCAATATCACACAGCTAGTAAGTATTTAAGGCTGGATTTGAACTCAGTTCTTCCTGACTCCAGGCCCAACACCTATTGCATTTTAAGATTGGCAAAGCCCTATATATCATCCTTACAATAAAACCTAGGCATAGGTGCTATTATTATTATCCCCACTTTGCAGTAAGAAAACTAACTCTAAAAAAACTTATGTGACTTGTCCAGAGTCACACAGCTGATATGTTTCTGAGATTGGGAGTTTCTAAATTGACTGTTATGCAACAGTGAGCTTCCAGATTTAGACCTGATAGATACCTGAAAAGCCATCAAGGATAAAATCCTTTCCCCTTTTGTAAATGGAGAAACTGAGGCCCAGTGAGGTTAATTAGCTTGCCCAAAACCTCAAACGTAATGATAATAGCCCTAGGATTTGAACAGGAGAACTGCTGCACCACAGTTTGAACAGAAGAAAAGAGATAACTAAAATAAAAAAATAACTTGTCATTTCTTAACTGAATGACCTGGGAGCAAATTCATTTATTGCTTTTGTGCTTCAGGCCCTCATTTTTATTAAAAATGGATTTGATCCTTGTGACATCTACTTCTCACAATCTTTTGTAAGAATCCAATGAGATAATGTCTGGAGAGTACTTTGTAAACCAAAAATCACTCTTAAAAAATGTCATCTCTGTTTATGTGTGATGACCTTTGGGGTTGGCACTGTACTTTCCCCAGTTGTGCTCTGTCACCTGCTGGCTAGCTGATTGTGATTTAATACCAAGTGACTGTAGTAAGATTAACTTTGGATAATAACTGGACACCAGATTGAATTCTTCCACTTTCTGGTCCAGGAATGAAAAAGTAATGGGATTGCCAATCTACTAAATAGAAACAATTTTCAGTAATGCCAGTTTTGTAGAACAATCACTCTGAACATCTTGTTATCTTGCTTAATTGCTGTTTTTCTTAATGCCCTTTGTTACTTAGCTCTACTTTTCTTTTTGGCAAAAAGCTCAGCTTTCTTTCTGGGGCACGGGTTCTATGTGCCAGCCCAAGGAAGAGCAGATTGGGCCCTGCCCCAGGAGTGCTCAGGGGAGATACCTGGCAACATCCCAGATACCTCTGGTTAGCTGATCACAGCTGCTGCCCCTTGGTTTCCTGACATATAATAACTGCCATCTTCCTAGAATGGAGAACACCAGGGAAAGAGAGGGTTTTAAAGTTGATTCCTACCAGATGAGGTGACTTGGCAAACTGGGCTACATTTTCTTTTCCAAAATTCTGGTAGACTGCTTTTTAAAAATGTGAATTTCTAATTTAAATATAAATACATGTATACATGGATAATTTTCAATATTTTCCCTTACAAAACCTTGTGTTCTATTTTTTCCCTCCCTTCTCCCCACCCCCTCTCCTAGACAACAAGTGATCCAATATGTGTTAAACATGTGCAATTCTTCTATACATATTTCCACAAATATCATGCTGCACAAGAAAAATTAGATCAAAAGGAAAATATGAGAAAGCAAACAATAACAAAAAGAGTGAAAATACTATATTATGGTCCATATTCAGTTCCCACTGTCCTCTCTCTGGTTATAGATGACTTTCTTCATGTGATATGATTTACAAACCATAAAGGACTATAGAAATATCAGCCATTGTTATCATGATTATCATGATTGTCGAGTTTTTGCTTGAATGAGATTATATTCTAAATTATTGTAATTAAGTTTGGATTTCAAAAGCATCACTAGGTCCTAATAAAAAAATAACTAGATCCTTGTTTATGTAGAATGCTTCACAAAGTGCTTTGCTCACACAGATGTGGTGAGATTAGGTAGTCCAAATAACCCTATTTTATAGTTGGGGAAACTGAGGCTCAGTGAAATTGTGACTTGTCCAGCAAGTCTGTCATCATTTTGCCTCTGAAATTTGGATCCACTTATACATAGATATGCTGTCCATCCCTCTAACGACCAAAAGTTTACTAGACTAGAAATCCTTAAACCTCTCAAAGATGAGACCAGTGAAACCAATAAGGATGCTGCTCTCACTTTCACCAGCTTACTTTATGAAGAACGGCAGAATCCTTCAGAAATGTGCACATTTGCCCATTCTGATAGACTTCAGTACCCCAGGCTTGCCAGCACATTTGGAATTTGACTGACTCCGAGACACACTCACTTTTTCAGTCTGGGAGTCCTTTGTGGGAAAGCCCAGACTGTAGCATCCACATGACTCAGGGAATGTTGGGAGTATGTCCAGTTGGGAAACTGGCACAGTAAAGGCTTCTTTTCCTTCATGTTGGCGTAGAATGTTTGCTCAAGGTCAGCTTGGTGAGAGCGTCATTGAGTTGATTAAGCCAAAAAAATTTTTAAAAATTTTGACAGTTAAGAGTTAGAAGTCCCTGAGATAAGGCAGCTTCTTATTAATTTGCAAACTATCTGGTTACTTGAGTAGCAAGTCATGAAGATTATTTGGTAAATTGCAAGACAACAAATAGTGTTCTTTTAGCATTCGAAGCATCCCCATTCTCATCAATTATAGGTACACATGTTTCAACAAACCTTTCCACCTTTTATAGACTTTCTTAATATGGAGAGAGATGGGAGAGCATCTATTAATAGTAACTAACATTTCTAAAGCACATTAAAAGTTTGTAAAACATTTTACATATTATCTCATTTGGTCCTCAGAACTACCAGTGAGGTAGGTTCTATTTTTATCCTCATCTCACTGTTGTGGAAACTGAGAACAATACAAAGTAATTCATTTGCTCAGATCATAGTTATTAAATGTAACTGTAACAGTTACATTTAGTAAAATGTTTGATGTGGGATTTGAATTCATGGCTTCCAAGTCCAGCAATATTACTCTGCTACTTAATTGACACATCTCAAAGGAGATCAGGCAAGACAGTGTGGATGGCTAAGAATCATCTCTTATTGCTAAGGAAAATAGTCCAAAGCACATAACTACTGTATATGAACTAAAGCATCATTTTCCTATTAAAGGAAGCAGCAAGGGACACATTTTTTATTTTAACAAGATCCATTGATTTGGTGACACTCCAGGGCTTTTTCCTATGCTTTGCACATGTTTTCCCCTTAATAAATGTTTGTTGAATTCAATTAGAGTAGATAATTTTAAACCTTGAAAATGTAACGTTTTTTCCAGCACTGGCTCCTGTCATCTTTAAATGTTATTTAGTTGTATGGACAATCTATACAGCTTATCTAGAGCTCAATATTGACTAGGAAACAGATCAGTAAGGATTTCACTTGGATTGGACCAATCATTTAATGATCTCCCAGTTTCTCCCTGCAGGAAAAACCCATCTTTTGAACTATAATATGTTTTCAGCAGTATTATATGGCTGCAAATCCCATCATACCAGACTCTTTGAAGAATCTAAATTGTGGGTTGCCTGAGAACAAAGGAAAAAGATGCATTTTAGGTATACATATTTTTGTTCAGTCATTTCAGTTGTGTACTCTTCATGACCCAATTTGGAGTTTTCTTGGCAAAGATACTGGAATGGCTTATCATTTCATCATTATACAGATGAAGAAACTGAGGCAAATAGAGTGAATTGACTTGCCCATGGTCACAGAGTCTTAGTCCACTGTGTCACCTAGATGCCCTAGTTATAATGGGTTATGGCAGAGTGCTAGAGAAGAATTGTGTACATAAATTTATGTCAAAATTATCAGAAAGACATTTGGATGGAATGTAGTGAGAACCAAGCTGATGACTGAGTCAATGTATTCTGCAGATATCCACAGAATGTCAAGCTATGTATTTTAAACTTATTAGTTTTTAACATTTATTTTAATGATATTTTATTTCCATTTTCCCTCCCCAAGAGTATACAGTCTGATATAGGTTATACATGTACAATCATATTAATCATATTTCTACATTAGACATATTATGAGAGAAGAATCAGAACAAAAGAAAAAAGCTATAAGAAAGAAAAAACAACAAAATAGTGAAAATAGTATTCTTTGTTCTACATTCACACTCCATAGTTCTTTCTCTGGATAGAAATAGTATTTTCCATCATGAATATTTTGGAATTGTCTTAGATCATTGTATTGCTGAGAAGAGTTAAGTCTGTAAAAGTTGATCATTGCACAGTGTTGCTGTTACTGTGTACAAGGTTCTCCAGATTCTGTTCACTTCACTCAGAATCGTTCAGATTAAGTCTTTCCAAGAATTTCTGAAATCTGCCTGCTCATCATTTCCTATAGAAGAATTATATCCCATTACATTTGTTTACCACAGTTTGTTTAGCCATTCCCCAATTAATGGGATTTCTTATTCTTTGCCACCACAAAAAGAGCTGCCATAAACATTCCTATACATATGGATCATTTTCCTTTTTTATGTTATCTTTGGGATACAGACCTAGTAGAGGTATTGCTGGATCAAAGTGTATGCAGTTTTATAGCTCTTTGCTCTCCAGTCCACAATTCCACTAACAATGCATTAGTGTTCCAGTTTTCCCACATATCCTCCAACATCCAGCATTTTTCTTTTCTGTCATAATAGTCAATCTGGTAAGTATGAGGTAATACTTCAGAATTGTCTTAATATGTGTTTCTTTAATCTATAGTGACTTAGAGCATGTGACTATAGGTAGTTTTAATTTCTTCTGCTTTTTCATATCCTTTGATGATTTATCAATTGAGGAATGAATGTCAAGCTATCTAGAGGAAAGCTCCCATCCCAACATGTTATTTAGACCTCCTGCTTCATCCCCATGGAAGATTAATGAGCAGACCTGAGTGTGAGTTACATTGCTTTAGAAATTGTGATTTGCAGTTTTAGAGGTAGTGTGTACAAAGATGAAATCACAGATCCAGCCCAGTTTAGAGCACTCATTTTCTAGCCTTTTTTCTTTAACTCAGAAAGGAAAATATTCTCCAATTACTTAGTGAAAAAGAATTAAACACTCCTTACCTAGACAAGGAACTCTGCCTTAAAAAAAGGATCTAAGTTTATGATATCCCTTATCCCCCAGTAGGTGTTGGTCCTGACTTGTGAATTCATAATGTGGGGATTTCTGTTGCGGAAACTACTTCCACTGATAAGCAACTTTCCTGTAACTTAGAATCTTAGGCACTTAATGGGGACATTGAGAGGTTAAGTGATTTGCTCATGGCTACACAGCTAGAATATATCAGAGGGAGGATTTGAACTCAGCTCTTTCTCACCCCCATGGCCAACTCTCATGATTCTCCCTTAATTCTATATAAAATCAACATTTTATTTTCCAGTTTCATAAAGCATTATTTTTCTGACATAGAAACAAATGAATGCCATTTGGGTATGGGAGAATTGTCAAATATGAAACTACTGCTTATTTTTATAAACTTATTTTTCTAAACTGAGCTTCCTGACCAGTGGTAGCAATGGCGTCTGTGAGGCTCCTCACTACCCATCAGGGACCTGCTGACTTCATCCTGGGATTCTCCTGACCTTTTAAGTTAGTAAGCTCTAAAAGCCACTCTTCTTTTTAGTTTGGGAAGGCCGTCCAAAACATCTTAATTTTCTAAAAAGACTTTTGGGTTATTTGTGGAACTCCAGTCTTCCCATAGATTGTCCTTTCCCACTAAGTAGAACGTAAGAAATGTTGAGACTGGTTGGCTTTGGACAGGTTGGCTCAGATGTTGGCTTTTTGCTGGGAATAGCAGCACAAAGGGGAATAGGAATAGCAAAAGCACTTGTGATTTCACTGATATAGGGAACTAGTGGGTGAGGAAATTCACTGTGCCAATAAGTCAGAAAGTAAGTAATTTTCTCTGCAATTTATGTTATGTTGTAATGTTATATATATAACATTATATAATGTTATATATAATGTTATATATATATATATATAATGTATATATAACATACTATATTATTTTACTATATTATATTATGTTATGTTATCCTCTAATGTTATAATTATTATCAGGGGCAGCGAGGCAGTGAAGTGAATAGTGTCAGGAAGACATCTTTCTCAGTTAAAATCTGGCCTCAAGTCATTAAATCCCATTTACATCATTTTACTAATCTGTAAACTGAGCTAGAGAAGGAAATGCTAAGCACTCCTCTATTTGCCCCCCAAAAGCCCCAAAGAGGATTATAGATTCAGATACAACTGAAAAACTCCTGATAATCGTATTTTATATTATTCCCTAGAACACTGAGAAGTTAAAGTAGTTGGCCAGGGTCACACAGCTAGAAAATATCAGGGACTTGACCCCACATTTTCCTAGCTTCAAGAATGATTATCTGTGTTCATTATGCCATAATGCTTTTCATGGACAAGGAGAATGTTTATAAAACTTTGTCACCCAACTAGGTTCTTATTACGCTTTGAAGGGACTATATCAGTAAAAGAAAGTGGCACTTATCTATTCATATTAGTAATTTAGAGAGACTAGTTATAGATTTGTGGACAAGTACAAATCAATTTGTCAGCCTAAAAAGGTCACAAATTAGGGAGGCTCAGAATTGGAAGAACCTTGTTGAAACGCATGTTGAAATGCTAAAAACAGAATTTTGTAACAGGTGTTCTTTGATTATAGATTAAGTGTATATATTCTCAGCTTGGTTATTTTACATTAAACATGAAGTATATATGGCAGAATTTCTGAGCAATGATCCTGTACTCAAAATAAGCAATATTCTAAACAGATTCTTCTAGCTGTGTGCTATTCTATTCTCACCTTTGCAAAAAAAGTATATATATATATATATATATATATATATATATATCATATCAGTCATAGTTGTGGAAGGAATCAAAAATCACTCTCTCCCACATGAAAAAAAATTATTATATTTACCTTTTTTACCTTTTGAAGTAAAAAACAAGCAGCTAGATCCAGGAATACAAAGATAAAGACTTCTTCCATACTTAGAATTATTAATTATTAAGAGCAGAATTTCACATTTTTAGTTATGGAACCCTTTTGTAGGGTGGTAAAATCTATAGACCCTGTCTGAGAAAAAGGTTTTAAGTATACAAAATTAAGAAAAACAATTACATTTAAATACAATTACTAAAATATTTTTAAAAACCAGGTTCATGGATCCAATATTAAGAATTTTTGATCTAGCATTAGAATGGACCTCATAGGCCAATTTTAAAGATGAAGAAATTGAGATTCAGGGAAATTAAATATTTTGCCCAAAGCCATATAGGCAGGAATATGAATGAATGAATGATCATATATTAAATGCTTATTACTAAACACTGCTCTGAATAGTGAAGCTAAGAATACAAACACAATATAGTTCCTATTCTCAAGGAACATTACATTCTAATGTATTTAGACATATTTAGGCAAGTGGTGGTTAGGAAGGTATGAAAGTCTAGTACAGTTCAATGAAATACCTTTTCCAGAGTTTTTATCAGGACTAGAGGTCAACTTGGGGTGGGGAGGAAAGATGTCTAGTACCTGTCTTCCAATAGCAGGAGGGAGGAAAATGGCCAGGATGCAGATGGAGAGAGAGAGCTCTGTGTCTAGGGAATGCAGTGAGAATTCCTGCCAAAGTGGTGTCCAGGGTGGAATGCTTTGGAAAAAGAAGGCACAAGGATAATGACTAAAAAAGTAAGGCAGCAGATTGTCACGTTCCTCTCAGAGTCAGGGGTAAGAGCCAAGGCAAGAAGCAGAGATGAAGGCACAAAGTCCCCAGGAAGTTTAGAGCCCCACAGGCTCAGCTCAGTGTATGCAGAACCTGAATCCTCTAACATCCAAACCAGAATTTTCTCCATTGTACCATGCTGCTGTCTTCTGATTATGTATGATAGCCTGTCTGAGCCTTTCAGTCTGTGCAGTTTTGTGCATTTGCATTAATTTCTGTAGAGTTCTTACCCAGGATATGCTTAAGGAACTTTCCCTGTGTCCTCTGTGCTTGGAAGGAAGTTAGAGATTCTGTTAGGTATAGGTAAGGACGGAGCTTATTCTAGACATAATAGACCATTGTTCAGAGGAAGAGAGAGAAGGGGATGAATGCTATGTATGAGAAAGAGCTAGCATCCTAGTGCCATGGGAATGTCGAGAACATGAAGGAGGGAAATATGGAAGGAAACTGGAAAAGCAGATGGGAGCCAGATTATGGAGGTCTTTAAATGCCAGGGAAATAATATATGCGATGACTCCATCTATGTAAGTAGAAAGAACAAAAAACTGAAACTGGAGACTCAGTAAATTCATTGTTCAGTCATTTCAGTCATGTGTGACTTTTCATGACCCCATTTGGGGTTTTCTTGGCAGGGATCCTGGAGTGGTTTGCCAGTTCGTTCTCCAGCTTATTTTTACATGAGCTCATTTTAAATAGGGAAACCAAGGCAAACAGGGTTAAGTGACCTTCCCTGAGCCACACTAGTCACTGTCTTAGGCTAGATTTGAACTCAGGAAGATGAGTATTCCTACCCCTAGGCCCAGCCTTTTCTCCAGCTACCCATTCAACAACAGTGACCAAAAAAAGGGTCCCTGGGAAATTAATAAAATATACCTCCCTCCCATCTTTGCAGAATAGGGAATGTTTAATAATAGAATATCTCACCAATTGGCAATCAATTAATATGTTAGGTTTTGCTGAATTAGTTTTTTCCCTTTTTATTCTTTCTTACAAGATTTGCATGCTGAGAAGGGGATGAGGAAGGATGTATTTGAAAATTATAGTAACGTTAAAAAAGATATCAATTAAAATAAGATATGAATTTAAACATTTCACAGAGATTCATTCCCACCCAGTCTTGCCCATTTCTTCTATTTTGTTGCTACATTGACTGATCCTCCATTATTTCCAGTCACACATGGTTTCTTTTCTACCACTTATATACAAGTCATCATTAGCCAACTTACACACACTATAGTCCTTTGGATCAGCTATAATTTTGATTCTTCTGGACTTATCATAATACATAGGTACTTCTAATTCTAAAGTATTGAAATTTTTTATTTTTGTCTCCATAGTCCCAAATAAAACTAAACTGTTGAAGTATATATGAGCTCTGAAGTTCCATCCCAAGTTTAAATTGTGATACTATTTAGTAAAACCACAAAAGAAATTTATGTCAGAGCAGAGATCTAGGTGAAATGGTAGGTAGACAAAGTTGTTCTATGGCTCACTTCTTCATTTAGTCAAACAACAAGCATTTTTTTATTCAGCACTTATTTTGTGTCATGCACTGTATTAAGTACTGAGGATTCAAAGACAGAAATGAACCAGTTCCTGTTCTCAAAGGAGAGACAGCACCACATGCATATAAAATATATATGTGAATGTGCAAAATAAATGTGAGAATGATTGAGGAGGATGTGGGACTAAGAGTTGGAAGATCAGCAAATGCCTCGTGTGAAAGATGTATTTTAACTGACCTCTGCAGGAAACTAGGGCTTCCAAAATGCACAGGTGAGGAAAGCGTATGTTCCAGGTGCACCGGCAAGGAAATAAGAGATGGAGTATTGCATCAGAGGAACACCAAGAGGTACATTTTGGGTAGTCCATAGAATACATAAAAATGGGTGGCAATGTAGAATATGGCTGGAAAGTTAAGCAGGAGTCAAGTAAAGAGCTTCAAATGTCAACTTACTGTTGAATTCACTAAGAGGAAGAGATTTGACAGAGCGAAGAGGATCCAGGAAGAGCCTTGTATTCCACCCACAGTTACAGACTGAGATTTGAATAATGATCCATCAAAGGAAACTGAACAGTAGCCAGATAATTAGGCGGAAAATAAGAGGAATCTGAGTCATGAAAACCCAGAGGGGAGAGATCATCCTGGATAAAAAGAGCTGGTTAACATCATCAGGATACATCAAGAAGAAGGACTGATTAAAAGGCTATTGACACTTGCAATTAAGAGCTAATTGATAACTTTGGAAAATTCAGTAAGAAGGTTGGAAACCAGATTGCAAAGGGTTGTAAAATGAGGGGAGAGAATGTGTATAGACAACTGATGTAGTTAACTTTCTCTAGATTTTGGTTATAAAAGGGAGGAGAAATATTAACTAAAAGTTTGAGATAATGGTCTTTTTAAAGATAAAGCCTTTTTAAGGAGGAGAGAGCCCTAGGTGTGTTTATAGGCTGCTGATTAGATGGAAAGATTGGGAATGGGATGTTAGTTGTGGGGGACAATCTACAGGACTAAACAAAAGGAATGGGATCAAGTAGGAATAGAGGCCATCTTTTCATCAGTGACTGGAGTAATGGAGGAGAGAGTGGTGGATAGTGTCTGGGTTTTGGGCTGCAGAATGATAGGGTTGAAGAGAGATCTTAGTAAGTGAACTCTTTTCTTGACCAAGTAAGAAGTTAAAGTCTGCTGCAAAGCATTTGGGATGGAGTGATAGAGAAAACTTGAGAGGAGAGGAGAAAGTTTGAAGTAACTGCTATGGAAAATGATAGAGAATCAGTTATGGGAGTAAAGGTACAACAAAGACCCAGGTAAGATCTGATAACAGAAGTGTGTAATGGACTTACTCAGCTAGGTTCCACATGCAATTCCTCTGGCTTTGCTCAGGTACATGTCAGAAGGAATGGAAGAGATACATGATGGAAGTAGTCTAGAATTGGGGTTGGTAAGATATAGTTAGCTAAGAGTAGAAGACAGTGTAATATCAAACTTGTAAATTGTACAGTCAATTCTTGGAAAGGGAAAAAGTTGAGATGGGTAACAGTCTGGGATGATGGGTCATGGTGAGGTAAAAGAAAAGGTGGAAAAGTAGAAAAAATGGAAGAAATAAACATTTATTAACGTCCATTATGTCCAAGTCCCTTAATTTGTTTGAGAAGGAAATGGCAAACCGCTCCAGGATTTTTTGCCAAGAAAACCCTATCACCATTGATGTACTATGGTCCATGAGGGTCACAAAAAGAATCTGATAGGACTGAGTGACAGGCACTGTGCTAAACATTTTAAAAATATCTTATTTGATCCTCATAACAACTGTAGAAAGTAGAGGAAGTTGAGGAAACTGAGACACAGAAATTAAGTAACTTACTCAAGTCATGCGGCTAATAAATGTCTGAGGGCAGATTTGATCTCTCTTGAATCCAGGGCTGCATTCTATCCCCTGCTCCACCTAGCTGCCTAATATAAGTATATATATAGATACATATACTTACATGTTTATATAAGTATATGTAATTATATATAATATACATATACTTATGTGTAAAATACGTGTGTATGTATGTATATCTGTGTATACATGTGTATATGTTGGTCACTTGTGTGTACAATTTCCATGAAGGAGGGAGCTGAGTTCTGCCAGTGTTTCTCAGACTTCATACCCACTCCTTCCCCAGGAAGCAGCTTAATTGCTCAGCTATAAAGTTAGTAATATTGTAAAGAGGATTCTTGCTCCAGTGTAATTTAGACCAGATGACCTCTGAGGTTCCTTTGGACACTGAGATTTGGTAGTTCTTTAGTGGCGGGGCGACAAGCAGAACAGAGCAAGCTTTTCCCTTTGCTATTTGTTTTGGTCTTTTCCTGCCAACCATAGGTATTCTTGCATTAACATTTTGGAAAAGGAAGCAGATCCAAGAGAACACTGAATATCTGCCCTGTGGCAGTGGGTGCCCAGGAGCCTGCTGCCATCCTCATGGCTCTAATGCCTATTTTAGTAAAAGCTACTGAAGAGTCCTGGGATCTGCTCCAGTTTCAAGAGTGAGCAGAGCTGCATAGCCCAGCTCTCACTGGGGCATCCAGTACCTGGGACATCAGTAGGAACAGCAGCACTGATGCTGCTGTCTGACACACCTTTTGTCCTTGAGTTCCCTTCTTTGTTCTGATACTTTTGCTGCATCCCAGAGGTTTTGTCGAGGAAAAGAAAAGTGGAAGTCAAAAAAGGAATTACTCTTGCTTTTTCCTTTTTTAGCTCTTTATACCTTGTTCTCTGGAGATTTTTTTTTATCTTAATAGTATTTTATTTTTCCAAAAACATGTTAAAATAGTTTTTAATATTCATTTTTGTAAGATTCTGTGTTCTAAATTTTTTCTCCTTCCTTCCCTTCCTTCCCTTCCTTCCTTTCCTTCCTTCCCTTCCTTCCTTTCCTTCCTTCCCTTCCTTCCCTTCCTTCCCATCCTTCCCTTCCTTCCCTTCCTTCCCTTCCTTCTCCCCTCCCCAAGACAGCAAGCAGTCTGACATAAGTTAAGCATGTACAGTCCTCTTAAACACATTTCCATATTTGTCATGTTGTATAAGAAAAATCAGATCCAAAAGGGAAAATAGATGAGAAAGAAAAAGCAAACAAACAAAATAAGGTAAAAATGCTATTCTTCAATTAGAGACTAAATTATATAATCAGGAGTACACTGACATTGGAGCAATTTTAATAACAATAATAATAATATTAATTATATATTATAATATCTATTATTATTATTGTTAGCATTTATATAATTCCACTTATGTACTACCAAGCATTGTGCTAAGTACTTTACAAATATCTCATTTGAGCCTCACACCAATCCTGAAAGGTAGGTGCTATTATATTCCACATTTTACAGTTATGGAAACTGAGGCAAACCAAACTTTGCCCAAGGTCACCCAGCGCCTGAGCCTGAGACCAAGCCCACTCTCTCTACTATGTCTCCTAGAGTACAGACATTGCAAAGGCATTGAAGGAAGAGACATTTGTATGGTTCATCCCTATCAGAGCCTTTGGATCCTTTTAAGAAAACTAAAAAGAGAGTTACAGGGACTGATTCAAGAAGCAATGGAAGTGATTACTGAATCAGTGCCTTTATCAAACCTGTAAGGAATAACTCTAAAGTATATTCCTTATGCTCAATAAAGAGCTAGGACTCATGTATAAGCAAAGTAGCATCTAGCTCTGTGAATAGGTTTTAGCTTTTTTCTTCTTTCTCCAGACTAGTGAAGGAAATTGTAATATGATTGAAGATGCATTGACAACAAAAAAAAAATTTCCAGATGGCAAAGAATTGGAAATTGAGGGGGGATGCCCATCAATTGGGGAATGGTTGAATAAATTGTGGTATATGAATGTAATGAAATACTATTGTGCTATAAGAAATGACAAACAAGCAGATTTCGGAAAAACCTGGAAATATTTACATGAACTAGTGCTGAGCAAAGAAAGCAGAACCAAGAAAATCTTGTATACAGTAACAGCAACATTGTGCAATGATCAACTTTGATAGACTTAGCTCTTCTCAGCAATATGATCATCTAAGACAATTCCAAAAGATTCATTTTGGAAAAAGCTATCCATATCCAGAGAAAGAATTATGGGATCTGAATGGAAATTGAAGCTTACTATTTTCACTTTTTTTGTTGCTTTTTCTTTCTTGTAGTTTTTCCTTTTTGTTCTGCTTCTTCCTAATACCACAAATAATGTGGAAATGTGAATAAAAAGTGTATAATCAATATGATTTTTAAATTGAGTCCATGTATGAAGTTTCCTTGTCAGGTGTTGGAAAAGTGTTTGCTATGGCCAACAAGTTATCATTACCAAAAAATAAAATTATTAACATCTTAAATTGAATCCCCACAGATCATGAAGGGAAATGAAGAAAGAAACCCAAGGTCACTGTATTTAAAAGAAGGAGTGAATGGATAGATGAATCGATGAATGGATAGCTAGGATAAATATTTTTAAGAGCTTATTGAATGTCATATATTGTGCTAAATGCATGAGATACAAAGAAAAGCAAAACAATCCCTACCCTCAACTTCTTTCACAATCTAATGAGCAAGACGGCATGTACAAACAAGATATATGTATGTGAAGACATACATAAATATTATATATATATACATATATGTATATGTATATATATACACACACACATATATGTGATAAATTGGAGATGATCCTAATGGAAAGACACTGCTATTAAGGGAGAACCAGGAAAAGGTTCTTATAAAAAACTTCTCAAAGAAAGTTTCATGTCCCTACTTTTCTTCTGTTGGCAAAATTGAGACAGAAGGTCTCAGTGACTTGCTTAGTTATAAAAATATTGTTCTGTCATTTTAAATCATGTCTGAGTCTTTGTGTCTCCATTTGGGTTTTTCTTAGCAAAGATATTAGAGTGATTTGCCACTTCCTTCTCTAGTTCATTTTACAGATGAAGAACTGAGGCAAAAAGGGTTAAGTGACTTACCCAAGGTCACATAGCCAGTAAGTGTCAGGAAGCAGAATCTTTCTGACTCCAAGCCTGACATGTTATCTGGCTGCCCTATCATAAAAATAAATACCATAGGGGGAAAGAAGATGTTTTATCTTACCATAAAATACTTAAGATATGATAAAACAAGATATTGGGTTCCAATTTCAGAATCTCAGGATCATTGGTCTAATGCAAAATATTTGTTATATTACTTCTATCAGATCAGCTTTTAGTAGAAATTTTAACATTGAATCATTTTTCTTTTTATAGACGTCGTCTGATCTCCCAGAGATCTTCTTTAGAGACCTTGGAGGACATCGAAGAGAATGCTCCATTACGGAGGTAATTTTTCTTTACTCCATACATACTATTTTGCATGAAAACTTTATGGTACTAGTTAGAAGGTGAAATGTGATTTCTTGCTTTTAAAAAAATTTGGTGGAAGAATAACAGTACAAGTTAGAAAATTATGAAATAGCTTAGTCTGCCAACTTGAGAGCCTATTAAAAAGTAGAAAATAAAATTAAATTCTAATTATTTGTGAAACAGCTGCACTTTGTTCTTTTTGTTCAATTTGTGGTTTATTTCTTATTTTCTCTTTTTTGAAAGCAACCGTTTAAAGAAATGGAAGCATAGTATTTTCTAACATCCTGCTCTCAGCCTCAGTACAGCAAGCTAGCTTTGATGGGCTTCATTTTGAGCAGGTCCCAAGGTAACTGAAAAATCACTTGGTGACCAATTCCAAGAATGCTCAGTAAAAATAAGTATCCATGTCTAAGAGCAATTTCAGCTTCCTTCAAGATCAAGGGAATTTGGAAAATAGAGAGCATAAATATTAAGAAGAGTAGTAGTATGTTAGGTTTTTACTAAGTGCTAATGAGATAATGAGATATTAGGTTCTTACTAAGTGCTAAGTCAGTATTTAACAATTCTCTAGTTCTGGCCTTTAAGGGAAGTTTTACCCTTTTGAACTCCTGGGGAGGAGCTTACATGTTTAAGAGGAGCAAGTTCATTGGTTGAAGTATTTTTTCCCAGAAGCCCCTGAGTTATTCCATGCCCATTCTCTGGGAGGATAAAAGAAGCAACATTGAGCAAGGGAGGGGAGTCAGAGTTGGCGGCAGAGAGATCGAGTTGAGACAGCAGATCTCCTCCCAGAGAGTGATAGGCAGTTTCTGGAGACAATAGAACTTTACAGTAGTAGTATAACAGTAACAACAACTAGCTTATATAGTGTTTTAAATTCTGCAAAGCACATTAAAATATTCTTTCTTTTATCTTCATCATAACCCTAGGAGAGAGATTTTTATCCCCATTTTACAGTTGAGGAAACTGAGGCAAGTTACTGACTTTGGGGGACTCATTTGTCTGTGAAGCCAGATCTGAATTCAGGTCTTCCGGGGTCCAGCTCTAGTATTCTACCCCCTGTTCCCTTTTCCCAGTCTGCTGGCCATCAGATGGATAGAGAGACAAATGCTTGCAACACTGCCAGAGGAGTTTTGTGGAGTGTGACCCTATGAAATACATTTGATGTGCAATTATTTTGCAAGCAGTGTCTCTGGGAGGGGAGGGGAAAGAAGAGAAGAGAAGAAAGAAGGGGAAAAAAGAAAGGATGGAGAGAGGGAAGAGGAAAGGAAAGGAGGAAGGACAGGATGAATAAAGAAAGAAGAGGAGGGAAGAGAAAAGGATGGAAAAGAAGAGGGGGACAGCAGGGGAAGGGAACAGAAGAGAAGGGGGGAAAGGGAGAGAAAAGGGGAGAAGTGGAGGGAAGGAAAGAGTAGAAGGGAGGAAAAAGGAGAAGGGGGGACGACAAAGAAAAGGGGAGAGGTCTCTCACTGACAGCACCAAGACTACCCCTGACTCTTAGGCAGCCACATCTGTTTCCATCATGTCAGAATTTGGAGGCTCCTTGAGAAACAATCCAGCCAAGCAAACAGGTTTCTAAAATCTCATGTCCTGCAGTGATTCTAATAGATCTGATTGCCAAAAGATCCAGCTTCCACTTAAGAAATCTAAATACTTCACAAATTCACAAGGATTTCTTGTGTCCTTTGAGACCATCTGAAGGTGAACTTGGTGGTTTTAAATGGCATTGAAAATGCATGATAATATTTGACTTTGTTACAGTAATTCCTGTATCATTATTCATTCAGACCAGGAACAGGGGCTTTTTCTCTGCTTTGCCACATTTACAGAGCTCACAGAAAAAGCTACTTTCAGAATAAAACTGGAGAACCAGAATGAGTTAGTTGGTACATAAGCCGAGGCTGCATTCTGAGTTTACCCTGCTTTGCCCAATTTGAGAGTCCTTAAGGGAACTGAATGGAAAAGGACCATCAAGACCATTAAAATCTGTCTCTCTAAACTGGGTTCAAATCCAGCCTCAGACACTTAACACTTCCTAGCTGTGTGACCCTGAGCAAGTCACTTAACCCCAATTGCCTCAGCAAAAAAATAAAAATAAATCTGCCTCCCTACTCCCATGTGATCAAAGCAGAAACTGACCCAGAGAAGTAGAGTGATCATAAGGAACCCAACTCAACCTTTGAACCTAATTCCGCTATGATCAAAATCAGGCTAATTTTGCTTCTTTATTATGAGAATGTTTCTCTATAAAATGAACAAAAAAAAAAATCCTTTTCAAGGGTTTCAACAACGAAATTCAGAAAATAAGCCAGGACAAACTATTCATCTCCCTGTCCCAAAAGTTTTTCTTTCATAGAACTTTGGTTTTTAAAGAGAGTCTTCCACTAAATACATAGCAGGAATAGACAAAGTTAAAGTGAGATGGAGGAATAGAGTAGCCATGTCTGGTGGATGTCTTCAATCCCAGGTTTAAGTGCCGCTTTTGTTCCCAGCCCCTAATGAATACCCCAGAGCACTGCATCATGGGATCCATTTCACACCTTCTTTACTGTGGATCCTTGAGTGCTCTGGCTTTCTTAATGTTCAGCTCTCCAGGTGTGAGTTTGGGTATGAGAGACTAAGTCTGACTTGGAGGTCATTTTGCCTTAAATCCTGTGGAACTTGATAATTACTCTTCAACTCCTGGGGGATGCTGACTAGAGAGGGCAGAAGCAAAATAATAAAATTACTCTGTGGCTGTAATGTTTCCATATAGTGATCTTTTAGGACATCTTCTTGGTATGCACTCAAACCTGTCTCCTCTACTTTATGAGGTCTCTGATAGTGCATGTTAGATGGAAAAAAAAATGGAACATTTACTTTAATCAAATACGGGTGGCAAATAAAACATGCTATTTTAATATTGATTATATTAGCAAATATCTTATACTATTAGTAATTAGATAATATATGGCACATAAATATTATATAATACATAAATATTGGAGCTGGAAAGCCAATTTCTGCCCTCTATAAAGGAAGGCATTGGAAGAACTTTGGTACTCCATCTTCCATCTTCCAAAATATAATACATAAACATATACAAATAAATAATATATATCACATGATATATAAATATCTAATATATAAACAACTATATGTAAGTATGTAAACATTATGGATTATATTAATATTAATCAATAATATAAACAATATATTTTGCAACATTAATGTGACAATATTATTAAATATATAATTTTATGACATATAGTAAATATAATTTTATAATATGATATGACATACATCATAAATTATGTAATTTTATATGATTGTATGGTGCATATTATTAAATATAATTTTACCTAATGTGACAGTATTAAATATATGTTAATTTTCTATGATGATGCTTAATATATTTTAAAATTCTATTACATATATTATTTAATATATACCATTTTATCATATGTAATATGTCTAATGTTTTATAATATAATATGCTTTTTAATAGCAAAATAGATATGTATGACATTTACAATTTAACACCTATTTTTAGTTAGATATAAGGACTGGTCTTGAAATAACACTAGTATAGGGAACTCCCATGGGGAAAAACTCTTTCTACCTATGTAGGTTGGCATTTTCTCTGTCTTAGAGAATTGCTTAGAGAACTGAACCTGCCCATTGTCACACAACTGGTCTTCCTTGGCTTCAAAGGACTGCTTAATGTTCACTCTGTATTTTTAATTGTCCATTTCAAAATATGAAGCAAAAATAAAAATAACAGAAATACGTAATAACTTGTGCATTTTTTAAAAAGCTTATCCTTTGCCAAAATGTCCTCCCCTCCCCCCCAACACTCCTTCAGGAAACACAAATAACTCAAACACTTCAGGCTCTGAGTTGCTTTGGGAACTGTGGGGGTGGTAGAATATTCGCCAAACCCCTATTATTTTATTTTATTTTTTTTACTTAGTACATTTCTCTAATGATTCTAAGGGAGCTATTAAAAACCTTTTGTATAATTAAGTGCATCATATAATCAGTGCTAACAAGGAATAGCTGATCTGTCATTAAATTAGTTTTAATTTAATTCATTCCTAATTTAATTGTAGATTGCTTGCGGTGTTTATTTTTAAGAGAGAAGCTTCCACTTTAAAGCCCTCTTTAAAGTTTGCTCATCCATCACTTAACCTGCCATAACCTGGGCTAACCAGAATTCCAGTTTCCTTGGTGATGGTTGCTAACACCATAATTCCCTTGAAGCATTTCTCCAAATCCCTAGTGTTCGCCTTTGAATTTTTTTTAAATAAACAAATGAGATACTTATTTGAAAGCTGGTCCTGTAGCTTCTAGATTTCTATATTAGCAAGGAAATAATGGTCACCCAGAAGCGAAAACTATTCTTTTACTTTTTTCCCTTCTCATATTCCCGTTGGATACATTTCTTTTTCCTATGCTTCACTCAGAGCTGTTGCAGGAAGGGAACATTTGTAGCAGTAGTTCTTTGATAAAGAGTGGGCCCACAGTCCTAGTACTGACTTGCTCAGACTGGAGGTGAGAGTCCTCAGGACGCATCCAGGGAGATTGGCCAGGACGCCTCAGCTTTTTCGAGGTTTCTGAGTAGTCTGGGTGTGCCAGCAGCAGCTGCTAAACGGATTGCTATCTCTGGGTCTTCTGCTTCTGCTGCTGCTCTGATAGCCATCTGTGATCTCTGCCCTCCCAGAAGCTGCTGTTTGTAGTCAGAGGATCTGGGGTGGCTGGGGGAGTATGTGTGAAGGAGGAACAACCCCAGGGACTTGCTGATCCATCTCCTGCACCTCCTTTAAGTAGGGGTTCATTTTAAGCCTGTGTTTGCCAAGGGTGGCAGCCTTTTCCAGCTTCTTGGGAAGGGATAGTGTCTGTGGAAATATGCAAGCTAAGAGATAAGGAGCTGGGACCAGAGGCTCTGTATATGTGACTTCATCAGAATTCTTCTGGAAATGTCAACTTTATGTGCTTGGGAATCTTGATTGCTCCCGAAAATTGCTAGAACTTCCTGGCCTATGATAATTAACTCTAAGTAGATGGGACATGTAGAAACCGTGGTCATCCAATTTAGTACTTTCCCCTGGCTCACAGCCCTAAACTCCCATCTTTTTTATATTTATGTATGTATGTATATATGTACATATATACATATATATATATATATATATTTATATATGTGTGTATATATCTATCTACATATCTCTATCTATCTATCTATCTATCTATCTATCTATCTATCTATCTATCTATATATGTTTACATATCTATAGCTATATCTATCTATAGGCTTATGGAGGCTACTTTGGCCCCTAAGAAGCTTGTCTTAAGCCTAGATCTAGACAGGTAGGGGTGTGGTGTGTGTGTGTGTGTGTGTGTGTGCGTGTACATGATTAAAGAAAAATAGAGAAGAATGGAAAGGAGCTGATGAAACTCCTCCATGACCGTAATAACATCCTGAACTGTCATAAATACAACACTGGTACTTTATCATAGGGTCATAGATCACAGAGCTGGGGAATAATCTTAGAATTCACTGAAGCCATCTCCTTCCTCTTATAAATTGACAAAACTAAGGCTAGATAGGTTAAGTAATTTGCCCAACATATATAGCTAGTAAATATCTAATTCTGAATTTGAATCCAGGTTTTCTTGACTTCAAACCTAGTACTTTGTGTACTACATCACAGTGATGTAAGGATTTAACTTTTTTTATTTGAAAAATCATAAAATTTTTAGAAATTTTATAATTCATCTATTCACTTAGATTATTATATTTATTGGCATACAGTTAGACAAAGTAGCTCCTAATTATTAAATTATTAATTATTAAAAGTTCACCCTTTTCATTTTTTATATTAACAATTTGATTTTCTTCTTTCCTTTTTTTAATTAAATTAACTAAAGGTTTATATATTTTGTTGGTTTTTTCATAAAACCAGCTCTTAATTTTGTTTATTAGTTCAATAGTTTATTTTTACTTTCAATTTTATTAATCTCGCCTTTTATTTTCAGAATTTAATATTTGGTATTTAATTGGGGATTTTTAATTTGTTCTTTTTCTAGCTTTTTTAGTTATATGCCTAATTCATTGGTCTTTTCTTTTTCTAGTTTATGCAAGTAAGCATTTAGAGATATAAAACTTCCCCTAAGAACTGCTTTGGGGGCAGCTAGGTTATGCAGTGGGTAGAACACCAGCCCTGAAGTCAGGAGGACCTAAGTTCAAATCTGATCTCAGATACTTCCTAGCTGTGTGACCCTGAGCAAGTCACTTAATCCCAATTGCTTCAGCACCCAAAAAAAAAAAGAAGAAGAGGAAGAAGAAGGAAGAAGGAAGAAGAAGAAGAAGAAAGAAGAAGAAGAAGAAGAAGAAGAAGAAGAAAGAAGGAAGAAGAAGAAGAAGAAGAACTAGAACTAGAACTAGAACTACTACTGCTTTGGCTGCATCCCATAAACTTTGTTATATTGTCTCATTGTTGTTATTTTCTTGGATGAAATTATCAATAGTTTCTATGATTTGTTGTTTTACCCATTCATTCTTTTTTATTTTTTTATTATAGCTTTTTATTTATAAAGCATATGCATGGGTAATTTTTCAACACTGACCCTTGAAAAATCTTGTATTCCAACTTTTCCCCTCCTTCTCCCCCATCCCCTCCCCTAGATGGCAGGTAGTCTAATACATGTTAAATATGTTAAATTATATGTTTAATCCAATATATATGTATACATATTGACACAGTTATCTTGCTGCACAAGGAAAGTCAGATGTAGAAAGAAAGGGAAAAAAAAACCTTAGAAGGAAAACAAAAATACAAGCAAACAGTAACAGAAAGAGTGAAAAATGCTATGTTGTGGTCCATACTCATTTTCCATAGTCCTCTCTCTGGCTGTAGATGTTTTACTCTGGCCCTTTATTACATGTAATTTTTATTGCATCATGATTTGAAAAAGATGTATTTACTATTTCTGCCTTTCTGAAACCTTTTGAGGTTTTTATGCCCTAATATATGATCAATTTTTGTGAAGATTCCATGAACCACCAAGAAAAAAGTATACTCCTTTCTGTCTCTATGCAATTTTCTCCAAAGGTCTATCATACCTAACTTTTCTAAAATTCTATTTACCTCCTTAATTTCTTTCTTATGTATTTTGTGGTTTGATTTATCTAGTTCTGAGAGAACAAGGTTGAGATCTCCCACTTAGTATAGTTTTGCTGTCTATTTCTTCTTGCAGCTCTCTTAACTTCTTTTCTAGAAATTTGGATGCTATATAATTTGGTGCATATATGTTTAGTATTGATATAACTTCATTATCCATTATCCATTCTTTAGCAAAGTATACTTTCCTTCCTTATCTCTTTTAATTAGATTTATTTTTGCTCTTGCTAGATCTGAGTTTAGGATTGCTACTACAGATTTTCTTCACCTGAAGCATAATAGATTCTATTCCAGCCCTTTACCTTCTCTCTGTATGTATCACTTTATTTTAAATGTATTTCTTGTAAACAACATACTGTAGTGTTAGGATTACAAGGTGATAACTCAGGTTGTCTAAACAATTCTCTAGCTCGGAGTTCACATCTTTAGTTCACACCTTTAAAAGGAGTTCTGAAAAGGAGTTTACACAGCCTTTAAAACAAGCAAATTCATTGGTTGTAAATATTTCCCACAAGCCCTTGAGTTCTCATAAGCCCATTCTCTGGGAGGATAAAAGAGGCAACATTGAGCCTGGAGAGACAGTCTAGACTGGGACATTGAATTGGGACGGCAGTCTGGATTGGGAAAGGACAAGAGCTGGAGGAGATTCAGAGCCAGGATTCAGGAAGAAGAAGAAGAAGAAGGAGAAGGAGAAGGAGAAGGAGAAGGAGAAGAAGGAGGAGAAGAAGGGCTGGAGAAGAGGCTGCTTACAGAGGAAAAGATTATACAGGAAAGAGACCTCCTTCCAGAGAAGGATTACAACTGAGAGACGACAGGAACAGGACATTACATTTGGCACCCAACGTGGGGCAAGCACTTATTCAGAGCCCTTCAGAGGAGCTAGCCCGGACCTTGACATTGTAGGATTCTGGCTTTTAATCCAGTCTGCTATCCACTTCCATTTTATAGGAGAGTTCATCCCATTCACATTCACAGCTAAAATTACTAATTCTATATTTCCTACTATCTTATTTTCCCCAAGTTATACTTTTCTCTTTATTTTCTCCCTTTCCCTCCTCCCTAGTATTTTGCTTCTGACCACACCTCCCTCAAATAGCCCTCCCTTTTTACAGACACTCCCCTTTCTTATTCCTTTTCCCTTCTACTTCTGTTTTCCCTTCTATTAGCCTCCCTCTTTCCTTTTCCTTTTCCTTTTCTTTTTCCCCTCCCATTTCCCTATAGTGTAAGACAAATTTTTCTTGAAATTAAATATGTTCAATATTCTTTCTTTGAGCCAAATCTGATGAGAGTAAGATTTACACAATGTAACCCCCCTCTCTTGTTTCCCTCAATTATATAAGGTCTTTTTTTTTTTGCCTTTTCATGAGATGTAATTTCCCTAATTTTGCCTCCATTTTCCTCTTCTTACAGTACAATCCCCTTTCCATCTCTAGTTTCTTTTTTATATTATCACAATAAAATCAAATTATACTTGCATCCTCTAAGTATACAGTATTACAGAGTATAAGTATTACAGATATACAGTTCTCAAGAGGTCTTTCCTTTTTACCTTTTTAATGCTTCTCTTGAGTTCTGTATTCAGAGAGTAATTTTTTTGTTCAGCTTTGGTCTTTTTATAAGAAATAAATGAAATTCACCTGTATCATTAAATGTTCATCTTCTTCCCTGGAAGATAATGCTCAGTTTTGCTTGATAGTTGCTTTTTGGCTTCAATCCAAGTTTCTTTGCCTTTTGGAAGATCAGATTCCAGGTCCTTCAATCCTTTAAAGTGGAAGCTGCTAGGTCCAGGGGAATCTTGATTGTGGCTCCTCAATATTTGAATTGTTTCTTTCTGGATGCTTTTGCAATTTTTTTTTCTCCTTGATCTGATAATTCTGAAATTTATCCACGATATTCTTTGGAGTTTTAATCTTGGGATCTCTTTGAGGAGGTGATTGGTGAGTTTCTTTCAATGGCTATTTTACCCTCTGGTTTTAGTACATCAGGGCAGTTTTCCTTGATGATTTCTGAAAGATGATGTTTAGCTCTTTTTTTTTCATCATGGTTTTTAGGAAGTCCAATAATTCTTAGATTGTTTCTCCTAGATTTATTTTCCAGGTCAATTGTTTTTCCAATGATGTATTTTACATTTTCTTCTATTTTTAAATTTTTTTGGTTTTGTTTGACTGATTCTTGATGTCTCATTGAGTCATTCATTTACATATGTTCAATTGTAATTTTTATTAAATATCTTCTTTAGTTAGTCTTTTTATATCTCATTTTGCATTTGGCCATTTGAATTTTTAAATGAGTTGTTTTGTTCAATGGATTATTTTCCATTTCACAAATTCTGTTTTTCAAGGAATTGTTTTCTTTTTCCATTTTGTCAAATCTATTTTGTTAGGAGTTTTCTTCAGATCATTTCTGTGTTTCCTTTTCCAAACTCTTTTGCAATGTTCTCATTTCCTTTCCCCATTTTTGTTTTAACTCTCTTTAAAGACCCAATGTTTGAAGTCTTCCAAGAGAGACTTGTGAGAAAGGGGACCAGTTCATATCAGCCTCAGGGGCTTCTTTTGGAGACAATCTGCTTTTAGTGTCCTCAGGATTTGAGGTGTGTTCTTCTCTGTCTCCATAAAAAACTATGTATGATCAGAGCTCTTTTTGCTTTTTTGCTTAATTTTTTAAAGGTTGAGGTCTGCTCTTAGGGCAAAGGTAGGGAGACTGTCCCAAGCTTCTTCTACAGGGAACAATGGGTCAATGCTGCTGACTTGTGGTGCTGGGTGGGTGTGGCCAGGTCCTGACATATGCTGGGGCTCAGGATCTCACTATTTGCCTTTCATATTTGTGTTGGATATCTCCCAGCTAATCTGCTGACCCACTGGCTTGTAACCAGGACAGAGTAGCCAAGGTGTTTTGGCTAAGAGCCTCCTGGTAGGTTCCCTGGCTCACCATGCTATACCGCCCCCTCTCTGCGCTGTTCCTGCATTCAGCCACCTCTTCTCCTCCCCCCTTGCCTGATTGAAACAGACCTTTTCTGAAGTTCTTCCAAAATATCTTTTGCTAGAAATTTGTTACACTCTAAAATTTGTATGTTCTGTCACTCCAAAACCAATTCAAAGGCTTGATCTCGTATTGATCTGAGGGAGGAAAAGCTTAAATAAAAAATGAATCTCCTCTCTGCCATCTTGGGTCTGGCCTCCCAGAAAGGTCCTCTCCTAACAGACAAGGAGTCTTAAAGTAGTGCAGAGCACAAACTGCAAAACACAACATTATATAGTGCAAAATCTCCCCTTTTCCTCTCCCACCTTCTCTCCTGTTGTCTATGGATTCCAGGCTTATGTTTTACCAGGGAAACAAGAATACTAATAAATAACAAACTCTTTACCCATTTAGTTCTTAGATACTAATTAAGAGGGGCAGGAGGGAAGTGTTTATTTATCTAAGGTAATGGAACATGCAGCTTTTAGCTATAGCACATCTTGTTATCGCAAAATCTCAAGTCACCATTAGGGCATAGGTCAAAACCACATTCCCATAAAAGGTCTTCATTCACATTTAAACACTATATATTATATATGACATAATTATTATCGTATATTATATATATAACATTATTATTATATATCAATTATATTGATTATATTAATGCTACCATATTAATGTTATTCATATTATGCCATCATATTATGTTATGTTATATAACAGGACTTTTTTTAACTTTTTCCCCTCTTGATTCATTTTTCCTATCTTCCCTCCCCCCCCAGGTAATTAGAGTTAAGTGACTTGCCTAGGGTTACACAGCTGGGAAGTGTTAAGTGTCTGAGAATAGCTTTGAACTCAGGTCCTCCTGATTTCAGGGCTGCTGCTGTACCCACTGCGCCATCTAGCTGCCCTTGACTTATTTTTTTTATCAGAGAAATTTTTTTGCAATCCCATCTCTAATCTAAACTGAGGTGTTTCTGGCACATTTGTGCATGCACAGTGCAAAGCGTGCACGTTGTGTTGTGTGTTCAGAACCATGCAACACAGTCAAACACTGCCAGAAACATCACAGATTCATTGTGCATTTGATTTTTTAATTAATTTTTGGTTAGTGTTGCCAAATTTTTTGCAACCCTACATTTATATGATGTTGCAATCCACAGTTTAAGAAGCTTTGGTATATAATGTTAAATAAATAAATATATATATATATACATATAAAATGTGTTGTTATATGATATTACATAATATAATATGTAATATATATTGTATTATAGAATAATATGCAATTCAATTCAATAAACACTTATTAAGTGCCTCCTATACATCAAGCACCATGCTAAGAGCTGGGTACAAATAAGAAAACCAAAAAGCTGTTCCTGCTTTCAAAAATCTGGTTTTGTAGAGTTGAAACCAGGGAAATTTGCAGATGGAAAGTAGGGTTATCTGGAAATTCAATTCTATCCTCTGTAAAGAAAGATATTGGGAAGACTTTGGTACTCCACCTCACCCTCCAATCAGAGGAGAGGAAGCTGAGGGAGGGAACGTGAGTTAAGCAGCTTGGTGATGAGATTAAAAGTGATGAGTTTATTTTGGGAGGGGCATATTAAGATATAATATCAATATATTGACATGATGTAATATATAATTATAAATTATAATCCCATTTTGTTATAACTATACATGAAAGCTAACATGGTATAATATGTCCTTAGGACAAAAGTTCTAGTCTATCCCTAAAAACATTGATGTTAGCTTGATTTTCCTGTTACAGTTTAAGAATTCAAATCACCAAAGCATTTGGTGAACACTATAGTTTTTCCTCAATGTTTTCCCAAATGTTATTTGTATCACTTTTAATGCTAATAGTCAGCCTCCTGGGAAATAATAAAGCATGGTATAGAGAGAGAGTCTTGGACTGGAAATCCAAAGAGCTAAGTTTTATTTTTGGCTTGCCAGGAAAGTTACTTCTGATTTTAAATATTCTTAGTCTTTCTATAAATTGAAAAAAATTTTAAAGGCCATATGTTACCTATGATAGATCACTGAATCTGGTGTCCCAGGATCCAGGTTTCAGCTTACTTCTGCTGCTGCTCATTAATTTTACAATATTGGGCATATTATTTAGCCTCAGTTTCCTCAGGAAGTGGAATAGATAAAAGGTGTCAGAATGTAGCAGCCAAGAAGCAGCAAAACACCTGAGAGAGGCCCAAATCAGATTGTAATGTAATTGGAAATGATTACATAATAAATAAAAGTACAGTACAACATTTGTCATTCATTCATTTTTAGTAATGACCTTCATGACCACATTT
This sequence comes from Sminthopsis crassicaudata, assembly GCF_048593235.1. Lineage (NCBI taxonomy): Eukaryota > Metazoa > Chordata > Mammalia > Dasyuromorphia > Dasyuridae > Sminthopsis > Sminthopsis crassicaudata. The sequence continues at coordinate 235,183,444 of NC_133617.1, forward strand.
GCAATTTTCTTGGCAAGATACTAGAGTGATTTACCACTTTGTTTTCCAGCTCATTTTACAGATAAGGAAACTGAGGCAAACAGAATTAAGTGACATGCTCAGAGTTTTCTGCTAGTACATGTCTGAAGGAGGTGAGACTTCCTGACTCCAGACCCTGTTCTCTTTCCACTTTACTACCCAGCTGGCTATCTAGTACAACATAGATAATGCTAATTTGTGGTTTTCTAAGGTAAAATGCACAACAATGGTCCCTTTTTATTTGACTTTGACACTATTGGAATAGAGGATGACCTCTGAATTCCTTTCCGGTCTTATACTTATGACCTTGAAATTCTGTTATTACTAAGATCCATTTCTAGTTCTACCTTTGCATAGAATGAACTCTTTGGCTTCAGTACCTTGGGGCCAGGTCAATTGCAACTGTCCCTCATGGCTTCAGGGAATAACTTTAAAGAGCTGGAGTATTTTTCTTTATGGCTTCAATAACTCAAACTCCTCTTAGCTGAGCAACCCTCCTGGTTAGGGGCCAGTGACTAACTCACTAGTTCCACTTAACATCTTATTAGCTTTGACAAAGATATTCACTAGAAGATGCAGCAAAAAGAAATTAATGTCAGTACTTCTGGTATAGTAGAATCATGCATTAATCCAGTTCCCACATAGTTCTGGTCCTGCCAGACTCACACAGAAAAAAGCAACCTCTGCCAGAACAACCAGCTCTGTTTCAGCTGTTATTAGGCTGGGTTCCTAAAGGTTGCCCCTTGCTCTTGGTATAGCAGAGCTGGATATGGGACTGGCTAGAGACCCGCCCCTGGATTCCAACTCCAAGATTCCTGTTGTTCACCTCTCCCAACCGGGGTCAGAAACCTCCCACTCTCTTCACCTAGAAAGGAAGAGAACAAATAAAAAAGCCAAGTACGAGGCTTCTTTTTCAGGGACCAATCGGCATCAAAGGAGAAGTTCCTAAGGACCGTTCCCTTACTGGCACAATGAGCAAAGGAAAAAAGTTGAGTGGGTTCTGTAGCCAACCCAAAGAAGCGGCTAAATTGCAATGAATAGCATGCAAGCCTGGAGGGAAGACCTGAGTTTAAATGAGACCTTGCACACATACAAGCAGTGTGATCCTGGGCAAGCCATTAACCCTGTTTGCATTAGTTTCCTCATCTCTAAAAATGAACAAGAGGAAGAAATGGCAAACTGCTCCAGTCTTTGCCAAGGGTCTAACATTACTGAACAACAAGCCACCTCAGACCAAGTGCAGATGTCTAGGAGTGTTCCACAGTGTCTTTAGGTTACTCCCTTTTACATATCATCACAGTGCTCCTAAAGGCAACCTCCCTCCCCCAGCATCCTATATGTAGAGAGATACCTTAGCCCAGCTGATGGGACCTGAGTGTGTATCAGAATCCCATTGCAATGATTTTTTTTGTTCCTGTCTCTCTGTGTCTCACTTCCTTCCATATGTGTAGAATCAGAGAGAAAAGTATATAAATATGTACTCAATGATGTCATATGTGTGACAAATGAAAATAAAATAACCTTTGTCCTTGTGTATGGCAAATGATCTATAATTCCTGTCCCTTGTTTAGGAAAGCATGAAAAGGAGGAGGGGGAGGAGGTGTTTGAGATAGTCACCAGGCATCTATTTGGTGCTTACTGTATGCTAGGTAAGTGCTAAGAGTTAGGGGTGCAAAGAAAGGCAAAATCAAAGTCCCTACCATCCAGAAATTCACATTCTAATAGGAAAGTTCATGCAAACAACTACATACATCAGTGAAGGAGGCAGATCTTTCAAAGTTGAAAAAAAAAAAAAAGGTTCTAGTAGAGGACCTGGTGATGGATTTTGAATTGCTTTTAGAGGACAGTAGCCATATCTAGGAAGGTTCAATACCAGGTCACCTGCCAAGTGCTGAATTTTTCAGCCACTCGAAGGATCATTTAACAAAGGAGACACAAAGCAATAGCAATGTTCTTTGGAGAAAGGAATAATTTGCTAAATGTGGAAACTGATCACTAGGTAAGATATAGTGTTGGCTATATCATGAAACCATTTACTAAGATATGGTAGTATCTGCAATAGTAGAGGGAAATCCTATATTGAAGCAATAATTGATCCTTTTAAAGTTATTTACTTTTTAAAAATTTATAAATTCTTAAAATACTGAAGCATCCCCAAATTCTTTTAAGATTCAGCTCAAATCTCACTTTCTGCAAATGGTCTTTCTCAGTTGCCCTGATGGCAAGTAGCATCCCTCTGAGATTTATGCTGTATATAAATTATACATGTACATTTACATTGTATAGTTACACATAGTTTGAAAGGATTTGCCTCCTTCACTGAGTTTGGGACCCAGAAATAGGCTGGCTATATGTCCTCATTAGCACTATAGGAGAATCTATGAGGGATGGGAGTGATTCTCTAATAGGCTGAAACTTCCCCAGTGTGCTTTCTCTTATTCTCCACTCCCAACAAAATTGTCATTTGAAAATAAATGTAGTCATCTGGTTGTAAATAGTTTCTTTGCCTTAAGAAAAATCTGTGATATATTCTCCCATGAATGCATACAGAATCCAGGGGAAAGTGGGCTCAAGCTTGAGAGATTCATGTAAAAAATGATAGTGCACAGTTCCAAATTGCTAGAAACCCATTTCTCTCGTTCAAAGTTTCCTTTAATTGTGGTGGATCTTGGTCCAGTTTGTACTTGTTTCCTTCTGTAGATAATGTTGCCGGCTGTTCCGGGAACAATATTTAACATCCTGATAGTATCCTCCAGACTCTTTGTGACTAGCAAGATCTCTTTAAGTCAAAACTTTTCATACTTTAGTCTAAAATCTTTTGACTGATTTGTTGAGAAATATTCTTAGTTAAAATAGCCGAGCTAAAATGGAAAAAAAAGTTTAGATCATATTCCTGTGTGTGTGGACACACATATATGTATGTGATAGGAAATATGAATGTGTATATAATATACAACTTTCTGCCAATACAATCAATTGCCTAATATATACATCTATCATACATGTATTATATGTATATATGTATGTGCATACACATATTTATTGGAAGAGGTAAGGGCCAAAGGTGTGGCATATTGAAAATATTTTCAGATTTTTTCAGACTATTGTTAGTTGTATTTTTTTCCTCTTCCTTTTCTTTTCTTTTGCCTTAAAAAGTACTATTTGTTAAATGGAATGGCTCTTTGGGGGGAAAAGAAAGGAACAAGATATGGGGGAAAACTATTGATGATATAAAAACAAATGATTTAAATAAAAACAATAATAAATGATAATTGCAGGGCCATGGAACACAAATAGCTCTATAGACAATTACTTCTCCACTCACAGATGATGCTTTGGGGCTGGGAAAGGGGAGAGCAGAAAGGAGGCAAAAATTAGACTTCATTGCCTTCTCTATTTTTTTCCTCATAGTTAGATTCCTCCACCCCTTTCACAAGGGGCAGGAATCAGGGAGGAGATGAAGTCCCAAGGTGTAAAGGTCAGACATGGAGGCAGAGAGATCTTGAGACGGGTGCTTCTGTTGGAACACAGAGAGCCTCAGTGTCTGGGATGTGGTGGACAGGACCAAAGGGTACTGACTGACTATCAGATTAAGGAAACTTGTTCTCTGAATCATGTTCTTCTTTTTAATTTTTAATATATGGAATAAAACAAGTATTTTCATAACTTATTTATAATAAATAAGATGTTACATAAAATTGCAAATCTATTATGTACAACTTTTGCTATTCCTTTTATATAAATATAAACATATAAATATAAAGTTAAAGATAGCATATAATATATATCTTCAGAGTAATTCATTCATAATTTTCTTATTTACAGCTTGAAAAAATTTGAAAGAACTTAAAGATGGGGAAATATAATGACATTTTTTCTGTTTTTTTCTGGCATTTTACATTAAGGTCATTTAGACCAGAGGAACCAAACTCAGAACTTGCAAAGTTCTCAAATGTGGCCCAAATCAGATTAAAGTGTATTTGAGAAATGTTAATGAAAATGAAATGGTACTAAGACTGTGTCTTTAATAAATCTTTTATTTCCCTTAGTACCTACTTAACTCAGTTCCCTATACTCAGTGGGTACTTAAGTGTTTATTAAATTGAATTGGAACTCTAACTTTTTTTTTTTTTAGGTTTCATAGAATAATTTGCCATTATTCCCTTTCAAATCCTTCCTTTATTTGGATGTTTGGAGACCTCATTCAGTCTAAGTGATAATGTATTTTAGTGTCCTATATAGTTAAGATCATCAGGTTTAGAGTTGAGAGGAAGGAAGGGGAAAAAAAAGAAGGAAGGAAGGAAGAGAGGAAGAAAGAGGAAAGGAAAACAAGGAAAGAAAGGAAGAAAGAAAAGAGAAATGAGGAAAGAAAATAAAAAAGGAAAAAAGGCAGAAAGAAAAAAGGAAAGGGAGGAAAAAGGAAGAAAGGAAAAGAAAAAAAGGAAGAAGAAAGAAAATCAGGAAACAAAGCCTTTATTAAATGCCTACAGTGTGCCAGGTACTGTGCTAAGATAAGCAACTTTACAAATGTATCATCTCTGTTTTGCAGTTGGGAAAACTGAGGCAGACAGCTGCTAAGTGATTTGCCTAGGATTACTGAACTAATAACTGCTTGAGGCTATATTGGCCATGCACTAGTGGCTCCCTGAAGAGTCGTGTTGACCTTTCATCATCACCCTTTCCTTTTAGAGAGGAGGAAAACTAAAGCAACTAAAGCCTTGGTTTAAAGTTCCTTGCCCATATTAGACTCCAGGGCTTCTGATTATAGCCTTAGCACTCGGCTGTTTTCACCCCATCCCTGATATAGGGCCAGTGCAGAGACAGAGATGGACAAGTCTCCTCTCACCCTCTCCATCACTCTGTACTTCAGCGTTGGCTCACAAGAGCCATGAAGCTATGCTGAGTGTATATGGTCAGCCCTGGGGGCTGAGGGGGATGCAGGGCAGGGATAACTTCTAGATGAGCTTTCTTTTCCCTTTGCGGTTAGATCAGTGGCTCTCTGACTCCTCTCTTCTGAAACAGGTGTTGTGTACAGAGTTCTAGGGCTCATTCAGAGATTGTTTGTTTATAATTTCGTCAAATCTCTTGGCCCATAGACCAGATTGTGGAAGGTAGAAGGGGTTGGGATGATTCTATATCTGCCAGGCCTAATAACTCTTGATATCCATCCTTGTTCTTGGAGATTAAATTATCTTCTGGACATAATCACCAAGGACTAGATTGGTCATTTCAAATAATAGTTTATTTAAAGTAATAGTTTTAATAAAATTTATGATTTGAATTCATTTCTGTCACATACCATGGGGTCACAGATTTAGAGGTCATCAAATCCAGCTCTCTCTTCTTATTTTATATAATTTATACACCCAAGATCACACCTGATGAAATAGGATTTATTTGAATCCTACCTTTTCTTTTCTTTTAGATTCAGATCCAAAACTTTTATCTACTTGGTCATGGAGCTATCTTAGTGAATTCACTTCTGTTTTTCAAGACATATTTATATTGCTAGAGTTTCCTCCCCTCCCTGCCAAAAACCCACACCCAGTCCTAGTAATAGTGTTTTAGTGTCCCAAATAGTTAAAATTAACTGGTTTAGGGGTTGGAAGGAAGGTAGGAAAAGAAAAGGAAGAAAGAAGGAAGAAAATGTGTTCAGAAATCCAGTACTCTTCAAAATAAAATATTCCAGTAACATAAACCAAAATTGGAAATTCACAGTACCATTTCTCAGAAAAAGGGCAGACAGCTCATTCTTTTTTGTGGAGTTGTTGGCATTTGGGGTAATTTTGTCATGTAAAGCATATCAGGTGGCCATTGGAAGAAATTGACCACAGGATCATAGACATAAGATGTTCCTAGGGCAGAGATCTGACATGCTAGATAAAAAAGAATGATACATATTTCAGAAAAACAAGATCTATTCCTTGGAAGCATATCTGCCATGTCTCTTTGATTTTTATTCATAAAATAAATCATAGAACCAGGCAATTTCTCTTAATTTCGATACCAAGGCCTGAGGAGAAAAAGCGTCTTCTCCAAGATCACATAGGAAATAGACATCAAGAGATGGGATTTAAACTGAGGTCCTTGTGGGACTCCAGGAATTGGGAAGGGACTTGAGAGGTCTGGGCCACTTCTACCTTGGCTCTTTCTCCAGCATGAGAAGCATTGACCCTCTCTTTGAGGATCTTTGATTCTGAGCTGGAGAATTAATTGTTTCCTGAGTCAGTCACACTTCCATGTCACATGTGTATTGATTTAATTCTTAGTTTTTCCTCCTACTCAAGCCAAAATCTGCCACTCTGCCCAAGTAGTTCTCATGTCTGTGCTTCCTAATTGTTCTTAACGGAGCCAAGCAAAACAAGTTTAATCTTTCTTCCACGTGGATGGCCTTTCACCTGTTGATCATAGTGATAATCAAAATGAACTAAAGTCTGGTGTGCCCTGTAATGAGCAGAGTTTGAAGAGTCATTGTGTTAATTCCATCTCAAACACCTATTATGTGAGAAAACAGCATTAGGCCATTTGGGTTCTATCTGAATTGCCCCTTTGTAACAGAAACACTGAGTAATTCAACCAATGAGCATTTATCATGGTCCTGATGTGTGTGACAAACTATGTGAGGGATAAAAAGAGTAAGCAGTTCTACCCTCAGAGAGCTTACATTCTGAGAGAAGCAAATATTAGGCTATGCAAAATAAAGGAGTTAAATACAAATGCAAAGTAATGAAAACCAAGGAAGGAAGGGCTCTAGCAGTTGAAGAAAGGCTTCCCATGGGAGGCATTCCTTAAACTGTATTTTGAAGTAAGAGAGGGATTCTATAAGGAGGAAGAAATTAGGAACTTCGAGGGGAGAGAGCTAATTCAGAGGCACAGAAATGAGAGGATGTGTCCTGTATGAAGAACAGAGAGAAGGCTTGTTTGGATAGATATCAGAGCATAACTAGGGAAGGGGGGGTTAGTAATAGATTGCCAGAGGCTTTAAAAGCTAAAGAGAGTTTATTTCTTATCCTAGAGGCATAAGTAGCAGCCTTGAGCAGGAGATGAACTGTCATCTCAGGACTATTGTAGCTGAATTGAGAGAAGTCCATCGCAGACAATTATACCACAGATAAACTTTTTTTTTGGCTGCTACAATTTACAAAGGCCATCTGTTGAGAAATGGAGGGGATCCCTTCTGTATGGACTGCCCAATCTACTGAAATCACCAATCTTTTGAACGACTTAAGGAATTTTTAAAGATACTGCAAAACTACCCTATGATTTTTAACTTGAGCATCTTGCTAAACTGAATTTTTAGGAAGCATAGATACGAAGGTGTCAGATTAGCCAAGCATATTTCAATATCTCCCTCTGAAATTGTTATTGTGTCTCTTTTTAAGCTCATTTTAAAAAGTAAAGTTTAGTTGCTTGTTTTAAATTTAATTTTTATTTTCTTCACTTTTGATGGCAGGGAAATCATCCTCCTATGGTTGACCATTCAATAAATGCTTACTTTAAAAAAAAAATTCCCTGAGTGTATTGCTAAATGAAATGTGCCTCCCAGGCCTGTTAGGGACTTTAGGATTATTTTTTAAAGAAAGCTTTCTTGCTCTGAACTCATTGTCTTTATTATTCCTGCTCTGACTCAAATCATTTGTCTGATCTTTCCTTCCTGTCTTTGTATAGCGACTGCCCAGCTGTTGAGCAAGGAACTAACTGTCTTTTTTTTTTAATTGCTTTATTTTTCAGATGTCGGACCCTGTCAGGTTCACCCAGACCAAAGAACTTTAAGAAGGTTCATTTTATCAAGAACATGAGGCAGCATGATACCAGGAACGGCAGGTACTACATAAAAAAAGCCTTCACGCCAGCTTTCCTGTTTGGACAAAAAAGGGGTGGTGTGGTCTGGCCTGGCCTGGGGAGGTGGTGGAGGAGGGCAGTATTTCAATTGCCAGGACTTACCAAAGTGAAACCTTCCCCTTCCAAAAAAAAATGAGAGCCTGCCCAGCCTGTCCAAAGAAAACAAAAAGCCCCCACAAAGCCAGAAATTCTAAAAACCAATCCCTGTTAAACAAAGGGCCCAATCTGTATCAGAAACTTGGCAAGCATTTGGATCAACAACCTGCATTTTTTTCCTAAGACTCAACTATTTTTGTTTTGTTTTGTTTAAAAATCCTTGTTTGAATAAAAAAACAGTAGTTAAAATTTTTTTCCACCTTCATAACCCCTACCAACCAAATAGCCCCTAGACAGACATCTGATCTGTATGTTGGTTTTAGTGCCTGGACCTTGAGAGGAATCCCAGCCCTTGCTACAAGATGCTTTATCCTGCCCCACTTCCAGTTCCTGGGCATGCTGAAATTTTGGGCTGTGTCATTTCTTCCAAAGCTTGTTGAGTAAAATGTTGGATGAAAATTCCTGTTATAACAAAGTTATGATGAATTGTTTTGAAGACTCTAACTCTGAGTCTTCAGTGATGAACAGACCTGATTCTCTCTTTTAATCCAGGGAGAAGGCAGGGTATTGGAAGATCTGACCTTTAAAGGTCACCTGTATCACTAAGACTTTCTGATTCCTTAATTCTTAAGAGCAGCTTCTCTTAAGCTAATCTGCAGTCTAGAGCTGGAGTCTTTCTAACTGTCCCACTTGAAAGGGGGCAAGTTTGACTTCAGTTTAGAAAGCAGTTCCAGGGAGTCAGTCTGTTGCAAATAAGTATTTTGTTTGATCTCTCTTTGATTTACAATAGACCATATGGTCTCCACTAACACTCTTCCCTTCAGCATAAAAAAATATATAAATAGCCAAAAAGTCTTTTAGTCAGACTCACAGAATGACTAAACCCTAGAAATGCTGTCATTCGATGTTATAAAATACAGCATATAATAAAAAGTTGGGTTCTGGCTTTGTAGCACTGAAGATTACAGTTCTTTTAAGACTTATTTTCTCAGAATTCACACTTGAACCTAGTCATAGAAAAATAGTATGATTTTGCAGGTATTGCTATGGTTTTACATTAACAAAATATAACCCTCCTTTTCGATTATTTTTATAACCTTTTCGGTCACATTTTATTTCTAGTCTGAACATTTCATATGACAAGCATAACAGTTTTAACTTTTTAAAGTGTGTGAAAACTGGTATCTGTGGTTCAGATTTCTTTAGTTTTTGTTGAATTGATTTTTGTTTTTCCCCCAGGAAGATTGGGAATCAAAGTATTTTTAAATTTTTTTTTTATTATTTTTTAGCTAGAAGGTCATCTTAAGTCATTACCCTCATATGAAGTGAAGATAAACTGAGTTCTACACAGGTGGATTAATCCAAAATCAACAGAATTAGAGTAGAGTTAGAATTCAGGCTTTCTGATTACCCATTTTATAACATTTTTTCTAGTTAATCTCACTGCTTCATTCCAATATATTCATTCTCTATTATTATTATTATTTTTGCTAAGGCAATTAGGGTTAAGTGACTTGTGCAGGATCACACAGCTAGGAAGTGTTAAGTGTCTGAGGCTGGATTTGAATTCAGGGCCTCTGTGTTATCTATTGCACCATTTATCTGTCCTGTCTATTCCTTTAAAATTAGGGATTTTCTTTTGTTTGTTTGTTTTCATTCCTTCTGTAGAGAATCTTAGTTATTGAATCAAAGCCTTCCATATGTAGTTTGAAAAACTGTTGCCCAAAATTTGTTTGAATTTGCATGTCTGTCAAGTAAAACTCGTTAAACTATAAAACATACATATGAGCTACAAAAATACTGAAACCTTTTTAGAAAATAAATTTCATCACAAAGTTGATTTTTGAAGCTGTTATCCAGACTGCCAGTGTTCCCAGATACTGTTTGGCAGCAGGAACATGCAGTATAGTCTTCATCTTGCTGTCTGGTCGGCTATTCTGATCGGTGGAACGTTAGTAAAGCAGGTGTAAAGGCAGCCAACCCAGGAGCAAACACCAATGGCTTAGGAGCTATATGAACAAATATGAAACTGGCAATTTCCTCTGCAGTTCCCAAGAGGCAGTAAAATGGACTGCTAAATTTGTTTTGGAGGTAATTGGGATTAAATGACTTGTCCAGGGTCACACAGCTGAAACCCTATTTGGACTTGGGTCCTCCTCATTCTGGGAAACTTAATTTTTCTAGAGATGTAAGAAGTTTGTACTTTTTAGTCCAATGGGAGTGATTGCACTGACCTGAAGGGAAGGGGATGGTTGTGTGTATCTCTCCAAGTTGCTAACATACAATCTTGTCTACTGCCTAAAGGACAAGATGGAAAACCTAATGCCTTCTTTTTAGATTCTTACAGAATCGTAACATCTTCGATTCAGGACTTCAAAGATCTGACCCATACCTCCTATAATCTCTAGATTATATATCTAAGTAGAGAGAGCATTGGGCCTGGAATCAAGAAGACCCAAGTTTGAATGTGGTTTCAGACACTTCCTAGCTGTGTGATTCTGGAAAAGTTACTTAAATCTGTCTGCCTCAGTTTCCTCATCTGTAAAATGGCTATAATAGCATCTACCTCCCAAGGTTGTTTTTAGAATTAAATAAAACACCATTTTCAAGGTACTCTGCAAACCTTCCAAAGGGAACTAAAATGAACTGTTAATTTATCTAGAGAGCTAAGTAAATAATTTAAAAATTCACTCATCTCACCTCTGCTTGGATACTTCCAGTGATCGCAGAATCTAATCTTACCTCCTAAGACCAATCAGTTTGGACCAGTTCTAATTGTTATGAAGTTTCTCCGTTATTAAATACAATGCAGTGTTCTTAGGATAAATTAAATAATCAGTGGAATAAACTGGAGAGAAGATAATTCTGAGGGATTTATGATGGGTGTTTAATAAATATTGATTGATCAAAAAGGATAAAAATGTAGAAAAACTGACATAATAATGAAATAATGAAGAAAATGTAAGTTCCATCTAAATATATCTTAGACTACCAAGCACTGACTTATGGAAGCTTAGGACGTGAGTTCAAAACATACCTTTGAAGCATTCTACCTGTATGTTAGACTTGATGGCCTCTGAAATCCCTTTCAGCTCTACCTCAATACCTGAGAATGCTCTGCACATAAGAGATACATAATAAATGTTTGTTGGATCCAATTGAATTGAATTTTCTGCCATAATCCTAGTAGTTCTGTTGAGACTCAGTCCCAAGCATTCCTGGTCCAGCTCAAACCTTGGTGCTGACAGATTCTTAATGCTTTAATGAGTTTCAATATCTAGACCAGGCTGAAAATTCTCAGGGTATGTAAAAAAAACCTCACATATTGGTTCTTAAAGTCATTAAATAAAATAACCTTCAAGAAATTATAGAGAACAGAAGCTGTGGCAGAAAAAAAAAAGTAGAGATAAATCAATTCTGTCCCAAATAATATTCAGGAAGTTGGAATAAACATACAGACTGGTAAACCTTATGTTGATACTTTGCGAAAGAGATTTCCTAGGTAGATTTCATATAAATTTTGAAAAGAACACAGCCACTTAGAGCCTAGAGAGTGTTAGTAAGAATAAAACAAGGGGCATCTGGGTACAGTAGATAGAGTTCTGGCCCTGGAGTCAGGTCCTGCATTCAAATCAGCCTCAAACACTTGATAGACATGCTAGCTAGTAATCCTGAGCAAGTCACTTAACCCTAATTGCCTCATTAAAAAAGAAGAAAATTTGTAAAAATCAATCTAGTAAAATAATATCAGCTAACACGTCAATAATTCTTTAAGGTATACAAAGCTCTATTATCCTATTTGCTCTTCAAATAGATAAATGCTATAATAGTAATGACAGCAACAACAATAATAGTCTTAATAGCTTACTTTCACAAAGCCCTTTCAAGAAAATCCTTTATATACATTTACTCATTTGATACAACAATGCTGGGAGAGAATTGCTATTATTATCCTTATTTTAGTGATAGGGGAAAAATGTTAGTAAGTATGAGGAAAGGATGTTCATAAAGGTAAGTGATTTCCCCAGTGTCAGAATGCTGTTGATTATCCTGAATTTTCCCTGTCTGTATTTTATTTGCATGTGATTTTTTACATGCTTTCTCCCCCATTAGACTGTGAGGTTCTTGAGTTTGGAGACTGGCTTTTTTGTTCTTGGGAATTTTTTGGTTTGGGTTTTAGTTTTGGATATTTTTTTGCCCTTTTTTTGTATCCTTAGGGATGCAAAGGGCCTGTCATACAGTAAGTGCTTAATATATGCTTGTTGACTTGATTAATGTCTGGTGAGACTATCTTTGACTCCAAGGTGAGCACTCCATCCTCTATGCAACATTCCTGTATAAGAGGAAATCATTCAAAATTAGGCTAGACAAGTAGATGAGAAGAAGAATGTGGTTGATTTTGAATTCATATTTTATCCTATAAACAATAGAGGATCACTTTAAATTGTTGAGTAAGAGTTGTTCTGGTCACATTGATCCACCCCAAGAAGAAGGAGGGAAATAGGATAGGCTAAGAAACAGGACTCTGTGGAGAAAGGTAGTCAATAATTTGCAAAATACATAAACTTATTCTCCAAGAAAGTCTTTGATATTCTGGGGAAAAGCTCTGCTCATCCTACCTTATTAATCTATTCAAAAATGAAAACGTATTATTTGTACTACCTCACAGAGCTCTTAGAGAATATACATTTTTATTTTGTAAATTATTGCTCTATTATCTAAATTAGAACTATAATTCATACAGGGTTTAATCAGAAAGATCTAGGATTTAAGTTGACTATAAACTCAATATGAGTCTCTGGTTTAAGGAATCTGTTTAAAAGCTGACATAACCCCTTAGGCTGTACATACACTCTTAGGCTGAATTAATAGAAACAAGATGTCCAAATCACAAGAAGTATTTGCTCTCTTACGCGATACATTGTGTAAGGTGTAAGTCAGAACATATCTAGAGAATGATGTTAGATCAAGACACTTTCTTTTAAGAGATACTGATAAATTAGAGTGTGTACAAAGGAAAGCAGTCAAAGAATCAATTTACTAAGTGTCCAAGCAGAGACTGCATCCTGACTTGAAACATGGTGCTGACTTTTTCAATACTATGTCTTTATTTCTCTACTCCTGTCTCTATCAGTCACTCTCTACAGCTATATCTATATCTGTTACTGTTGTTTAATCATTTTTCAGTGTCTGACTCTTTGTGATCCAGTTTGGGTTTTTTTTTTCTTTTTAAAATTTTCTCTATTTTTTTTTTTTTTTTGCCTACCTAGTAAATGTTAAGTATCTGAGGTTGGAGTTTTATCCACTGTGCCACCCAGCTAATCCTATTTGGAATATTTTTTGGCAAAGATACTGGAGTGGTTTGCCATTTCCTACTCCAGCTCTTTCCATCAAATGGAAACTGAAGTAAATGGGGGTAAAGGAACTTGCCCAGAGTCACATAGCTAGTGAGTTTCTGAAGCTAGATTTGAATTCAGGAAGAGAAGTCTTCCTGATTCCAAGCCCAGTGCTCTATCTACCAACTGCCCTTGGGAACATAGTAGGCACTTAAAAATATTTTATTCTATGTTGTTTTAGAAGCAATTTATACACTGGAAAGGAGTTTGGACTTTGTAATTCTTTTAAGTTGCTTTCAAATTTGTGATTATATAATTCACAAACTGTGCTCTCGTTGAAATGTCCTGTAAACTCCATCATTGTTCCTCATTCTCTCCTATCTCCTTGCCTTGCTCACACTGTTCCAGGTGCTTTTCTCTGGCTGTTGAATTCCTACTTACCTTTAAAAGCCCAGGTTCTATGCAAACTGTGCTACAATCCCGTCTGATCCCCAGTGAGCAAAGAATGTCCATCTTGGTTTAAACATCACACTGTGTTTGCTCCTTTTCTAACAGCTGTGCTATGATATTTTACAATATTGTGTTAGCTGTGTTTATCCCTTATTATTCCTTTAAGTCCAACAAAATCGTGGACTATAATTTTTTTTAAAACTTTGTTCTATTTTGAATCCATGGAACAAAATAAGCATTTATATAACACAGTATCATAAAAAGATAATTATTCATGTAACTGCAAATCTGTCATGTACAACTTGCTATTCCTTCCAAAGATGCACCAGTTATCATGTAGATTTCCTTTTTTTCTTTCCTTCTCATCTGATGGCTACCATCAGACATAAATAGACATATATATATATGTATACATATATATTTATACATATAAGTAAAACTATTCTATACATGCTTCTAATTCTTTCTCCAGATGCAGATTGCATCTTTCTTTGTGTCCTTAATTTTTAATTTGTATATTTTAATAGTCCAAATGATTTGATCTTTCATTGTTTTTTAAAACATCATTGTTACCATATGAAATGTTCTCTTGATTCTTCTTTCTTTTGCTCGACATCATTATTTAAACTTTTCATTATCCATTATTTAAACTATTTCAGAATTGTTTCAATACCTCAGAAATTCCTGCACAATTTAAATACTGAATAAATTCTTATTAATTAATTAATGAATAGCAAGATTTGAGCTTGACCTTGTACAGAAAACTGCCATTGTCCTATTGAATCATCTGTTTTCAGTGCTTTTATTGTCTTATGAACTAAAGACTTTTCCTCTCAGTCTTTCCAACACCTCTAGATTCATGAACCATTTGCCTTTCAAAGTACTGGAATTGGAGAGCTCTCATTCCACACTCAAGGCACACTCTCATGGCTGTTTCAGTTTATATTATTTTCACAAAGTGGATCTGAGAAAGAAGCCATCTACTTCATGTTTACTTTGCTTAGTGTATAAAAAGGTGTAGTCACACCTGTCCAGAGTTGTTCTAGGTGCCTGTCTAAGGTGTGGACTTTTAGAAGTGTCACTCCATTCAAATCAGACAGAAAAGGATATTTTAAAAGTGAACATAATTGTCTCTAACCCATTACAATTCCCCTTCTGTCAGCTTGCTAGGAGAATATTAAAAGGTTTTGAGATAACCCCGGTTGGAGGATTAGAGAGAGGGGACAGAGCTTTCCTGTGAAGTACAATCTTAGTGTGAAAATAAAGCCTTGAAAAAAGGAAGGAGAGGGAGGGGATCTTTTCACCTGGATTTTTCATGTTAGTTGTTATATATCTGCTGCTGCTGCTGCTGCTGCTGCTGCTGCTGCTGCACATGCCCCCTTGGTATAAAATGACTCCATTTTCCTTTCAATACAATAAGATTTTTTTACTTTCATTATTTCATTTCATTATCATATATAGTTTATATTTATATGTGACCTTTAAGAGCATTTACAATTTATTTTTTCTTTTTTTAAAGCTTTTTAATTTTCAAAAGCTATACATGGATAATTTTTCAACATTAATCCTTGTAAAACCTTGTGTTCCAATTTCCCCTCCCCTTCCTCCCCCTTTCCTAGATAGCAAGTAATCCAAAACATGTTAAACATAGTAAGATATATGTTAAATCCAATATATGCATTCACATTTATACAATTATCTTGTTAGCATTTTCAGTTTAATACAATGTTTATTAAATATATCATTTTTTACTTTCTAAAATTTTATTATGTGTTTATTTATTCGAGGCTAGGTCTTTTTCTCTCCCCTCAGTTCATAGTTCCTCTCCCACTACTGATTAACACAGGAGCTTTAATCTGCTCCATTTCTAATCTGGGCTGGTTTGCCTCTTCTTCAGCAGCCCCAATATGGGGGCTCACCATAGTGCAGATACCCCAACTATTCCTCCCCATAGCACTGCTGCCTCTCTCAGGCTCACATAATCCATCAGCCTTTGCCTCCCTGTCAGTTGCAGGGATTACAGGGATGTACCATCATACCTGGCTTCTGGCTGGCTAATTAAAAAGAAACTTTGATTACATTAAGACCTTGCTTCTGGTTTTATCAGTAACAATCTATCAAACTAACTTGTTTTTTTTTTAATGTGTGAGAGGAAATTGTACATTTCAAAGAAAAATGTAGCAGCTAGAAAGTGGTACCCAGCTTACTCAGAAAACGACACAATGTTTTACTAATGGGGATTGCTGATTGCCATAATTTTCAGTTCCTTTCAACACTGTCTTTCTCCTGCCATGAGGCATTTCAGAATTTTGGTAAGAAAAAGGACTCTTTCTCCATCCTATAAGTGAGCCAGAGGCTCATCAGGAAAGCATTTTCTTCAAGGTTATTTATAGGTTTATAGCCAATTCTCTACAAAGCCTTAATACCAAGGGGCAGTAAGAGAAGAGATAAATGAAATCCAAGGATAATTCCCAAATTTCATTTAAGCTCTCAGATACGACCTCATCTCCAAGGATTCTTTAAGCAGTTGCTAAGGAGTGCTGTTGATTGCTTGGAGTCTTCGTTGCCTTTCCTTTCTACTCTAGTGGGGTCGGGGAACAGAGAAAAAAGACCTATGTGAGATGCTATTAAAGTAGAAAAGACATGACATGGGAACAGATTGGATGCATGGGATAAATGCAAGAGAGAAGTCAAGGATGGTACCAAGGATGAGGGCCTGGGTTTGCAAGATATGATCAGCAATAGGACTAGGGGTAATGAAGTATGAAAGCAGAGGTGGGTGCAATCTAAGTTATATAGGAATTACTCCCTCTGCATTGGGGAAAGAAGTTTCCCCACAGGAAGCTTTCTGCCCCAATCAAATTTTTGTTTTTTTATCATTTTGGGATGTCTACCTTTCAGCAGGAAAGAAAAAGAGATAGAAGGAGGAGGGAAGAAATTGAGAGGGAGAATGAGGAGGGAGAGAGAGAAATAAAAAATAAAGGGGGGAATAGGACAAGAAGAGAGAGAGGAAGAGGAGGGAAGAGACAGAAGGAGAGAGATGAGAGAAAAATTGAGGAAAGACAGAAAGGGGGAGAAATGAGGAAGAAAAAAAAGAGAGATCTACCTCTTCTGAAACCTGGAGGTGGCTTGGTACAGACCAGTTTTCTGTTGTCTTCTACTCACATAAGAGTGTTTCTTGATAAGGAAAAGTGAGAGAGGGCACCAGGCTGACACTGCTGCTGCCAAGCAATTCCACCAGCTGCTGGGTGCTCTTTCACTATTAGACCCCCGGAACTGGAAGCTTCAGAATATACTTTGAGTCCTGCTTCCTGGCCACTTTCCTAGCTCTCCATATTCCTGTCCCTTCTTCCCCCTGTTGGGCAACAATGGTGGCTTTTTCCTCTGCCCAGAGTGAGAGGTTTTTGAATTGAAGGACCATGAGCACTGAAAAGTTTTTCTGTCTTTTCCTGCTATGTTTGTATCAGGTATATCTTAGTCCTAGGGGGTGATTGCTGGGGAGGAAGAAAATATCCACTGCATTTGATAGATTTATAAATATAGACCAAGAGAACATTTTGTTTTTCTTGATAAAATTTTTATATGTACCATTGCCAACTTTTCAGAACACAAATGGGAGCCATCCCTTACCCTTTTTAACTGCACGTTTTTTCAGGAAAGAGGTTGAAGGGTAATAGTGGAAAATAATATAGCAGCAGTTGGAGAGGTACTAGAAGAGGAATGATTCTGGCAGGTTCTGGAAATTTCTGATTCCAAAATGAGCATTCTGATGTCAGCTTCCATAGCTTTTTTTATTTTTTCTTTTTTTTTTTCTTTTTTGAGTTCTTTGTCTGGCCACCAGCAAATGTAACTTGCAATAGCAGGTCTTTCTGAATGAGGAAGCTGTGGGAACTGAGCAGCATTGAAAAGAAATTTAGACCGGCTGCCAGCCTTTTCTGGTTCTTCTGGTTTTTTTTTTTTTTTTTCATTTCCTGGAAATCTAGGATTTGTACTAGAACATTAAGAAAACATCTTTATTTTTTTGAGTAATCAAGTGTTATAGACACCTAGACTCCCCCCCCCCCCAAACAAAAGTCATTGAGAACCAGTTCTACACTGTGTTCTTGGGAGTATTATCCATTGTTAGTCTGCACTGGCCTGTTGTTTAGATTTTCAAATTTCCCCTTTGAAAGAATTGACTTAAAATTTTTTAAAGAATTGGCTTAGAAGTATTATTTTGCTAGAAGTTATTATTTTGAAGAAAACTTTTCTATAGTGGGATGTTCCACCTGGATATCTATCAAACTTTCTTGGGCTGCAGAGAGATTCCTCAAGGCTCTATCAGAAATCATTTTTGGTAAAAGGAGTCCTTTGGATCTTGAAGAAGAAATTCTTATTCTTTTGTGCATCATTGGGGAAGTACATATACTCCTTCCCAGAATGATGTTTTTAAATGCATGAAGTTATTATCTATAGAATGACAAAGAAACCAAGCTGTACCAAAGGCTGCTAGGTGGTATAATAGATAGAGTGCCAAATCTGGAGTCAAGAAGACTCATTTTCCTGAGTTCACTTACTAGCTGTGTGATCCTGGGCTAGTCATTTAACCCCTTTTTTCCCTCAGTTTCTTCAAGTGTACAATGATCTGGAGAAGGAAATGGCAAACCACTCCAGTATCTCTGCTAAGAAAACTCTAAAAGAAGTCACAAAGAGTTGAACATAATTGAAAATTGAAAACGACTAAATAACAACAAATATCAAAACTTTTAAAAAAAATAAGTTCATACTATATTGGATTGATTTCTGTCTAGGGAAGAGAAAAATTTGTTGTTTTTTTTATTAAATTTTTTTGGACAGTATATATGCATGAGTAATTTTTTTATGACATTATCCCTTGTGTTCATTTTTTCAAATTTTCCCCTCCCTCCCCTAGATGACAGGCAATCCCATACATTTTACATGTGTTACAGTATAACCTAGATACAATATGTGTGTAAATCCAATTTTCTTGTTGCACTTTAAGTATTAGATTCCGAAGGTATAAGTAACCTGGGTAGATAGACAGTAGTGCTAACAATTTACATTCGCCTCCCAGTGTTCCTTCTCTGTAGTTGTTTCTGTCCATCATTGATCAACTGGAAGTGAGTTGGATCTTCTTTATGTTGAAGATATCCACTTCCATCAGAATACATGCTCATACAGCATTGTTGTTGAAGTGTACAGCGATCTTCTGGTTCTGTTCATTTCACTCAGCATCAGTTCATGTAAATCTCTCCAAACCTCTCTGAATTCATCCTGCTTGTCATTTCTTACAGAGCAATAATATTCCATAACCTTCATATACCATAATTTACCCAAATATTCTCCAATTGATGGACATCCATTCATCTTCCAGTTTCTAGCCACTACAAAAAAAGCTGCCACAAACATTTTGGCACATACAGGTCCTTTTCCCCTCTTTAGTATTTCTTTGGGATATAAGCCCAATAGCAGCAATGCTGGATCAAAGGGTATGCACAGTTTGATAACTTTTGGGGCATAATTCCAGATTGCTCTCCAGAATGGCCGGACTCTTTCACAACTCCACCAACAATGTATTAGTGTCCCGGTTTTCCCACATCCCCTCCAACATTCATCATTATTTGTTCTTGTCATCTTAGCCAATCTGACAGGTGTGTAGTGGTATAGGAAGAGAAAAATTTGGAACATAAGATTTTGCAAAGATAGACATTACAAATTACCTTTGCATGCATTTGTAAAAATAAAAAGCTATTAAAAAAAAAAACAAATTTTATACATCTCCCATCCCCAGGTTATGAAATTCTGACCACAAAGATTCTAGGTATGAACTAAATAGCAAGAAGTGCTGGTTCAGACCGAGAAACTAATAAATGGGTTTGAAACCCCTCCTAGTTAAAATGGTCTCTGGTGCTCCATCAGTTCCTGCATTTGTGATATCATTAGATTTTAGATTTGAGGGCCCATTCATCCTTTTACTGTTTGAACACAGATCCTACTCATGCTCTGACTATGATGTGGAAGGGACTTTAGACCTCAGTGTCCTCTGTACTAAAAAACACTTTATTTAGAATACAGATATATAACTTCATGATGAAGAAATCTAGAAATTTTCATCAGCAGGGGACCAAAAGTACTTTCTGGAAGGATTTAAGAAAATATTTTCTGACCATATTTAGAAACTTCTGCCCATGTTACCTCCAGCCCTGTGATTTTTTTCTTTTCTAATTTTTCCAGTGAGCAGGGTTTGTCCAGAAACTTGATCTTTGAATTCTTTAAAGGTCCTCCTAAGTGATAGTAATTCCTTCCTTGATTGAGATAATCCTTTGTTTAAAGCCGCTGGCTATCGTTCCCTCAAACAAGATGTTATGTCACAGATGGAACATTATGTATTTTTAAAATTCCTCTGGGTAATGGAGACAGGATGACAATAAATTGTTGTTTGTTGGTGAGATAGGTAGGTAGCCTACACGTGAAGTCTGTTGCTGTGGGAATTAGATTTGGTAATCTCATGTATTTCTTGATAGACAGCATCTGGTTTGATTTTCTTTTTTAAAGTATGAAAGCATTTTGAGGAGGCAAACAATTCTGTTTTATTTTTAACTAACTTGGTAAGCACAGAAATTTTTCTTGATGCTTGTAAGAAGGGAACCAGTAAATTTGCATCAACAGTTGGGGCTCTGGGCTTGGCAGTTGGTAATCCAGGATAACATTTTCAGATTACTTCTGTACATGTTTACGAATGTAGGGCTGGAAAAAGATCCATACTGTCAAAACTGGCTTCTCCTTTTTGATTTGCCTATGTAGGCCAGAGTCCAAGGTCTCCTTCCTGAGGCCCTGGAGAGAACTCAGGAGGAATCTGGGATATGTTAGGGGTGGCAACATCTGCTGTCATCAGATCCCCAGAGTTTGAACAGCAAAGTCTGCTTAAGTCTCAACATTTGTGGTCTCTGCCACTGGCTCTTAGAGCCATCTTGGGCCCTTCTGCTTAAATTCAAATACATCAAATATTAGAATTTTGAAAGTCTGGGCAGGAGCATAGTGCAAAGGGGATAACCACCTTTTATTCCTTCTCACTCATCCCATCCTCCCTTTACCTTCATCACTGGGTGGTATGATAAAAAACACACTAGGTTTCACATAGACGTGAATAAGCATTTATTTATAATGGAGAACATATATAAATGCTTTATAAATATAATCTCATTTAATCTTATAGAAATAGTGATATAGAAAACACAAGTTTCAGTTCTGACTTGGATGCTTTCTTACTGGGTCACTCTGGGCAAGTTACTTCTCTCAGAACCTCATTTTGCTCTTAAATAAAATAAAAGGATTGAGCTCAGTTCTCTCCAAGGTTTCCTTTAATTCCAACATTCTATAAAAATGGCCAGACAGGTGGCGATCCTCATCCTGTAGCTGAGAAGCATTCCCATTTTGTAACCATAATTTTTACATATGCATTAAGTTTTGTACTTTTCTATTTTTAAAGTCCAAGCAAGTGAATTTATTTTTTGCTGAATGTGGGCCATCCCTCATCAGCCTCTTTTAACCATAGTCATACCAGAATGTAGTTGTACTTTATAATAATCACGGAGTACATTTTGGCTAAAAACTCCCAAAGACTACTTGTTTTCTCCACTTCCAGCAACCCCAATTGTAATTTATATGTAGGGACACAAGCTGTGGGTGATATTAGTTCCTCAAACTCTGCTCAGGGAGACCATAGAATTCATACCCATAGTTACCTTTTAGAATCTTCATTTTTCAAGGCTCAGCCTAGATGATCTCCCCCAACATAGAGCTTATCTTAAATGCTGGCCTACAAATTACTTTTTTATTTACTTTATAGACAGTTCTCATTGACTTTTCTCTGTACATGTGTCATCTTCCCCATCTATTCCCCAGTAAAATGTACATTCCTCCAAAAAAGGATGATTCTTCATGTTTTCTCCTGTATGTTGCCAGCACCCAACACCGTGCCTTCTAAATTGGCATTTCATAAATGCTTGTGGATTGTTGAGTTGAATAAGAAACATTCCATAAATATTGTCAATTGTACTTCTTGATTGAATTCACTTAAACATAATCTGTTGTCTCTTGACTCTTCTGCATAAAAGCCATACACTAATAACTTTTACATAGAATTTTTACATAATCTCATTTGTTTCTCACAGCAACCTGGGAGATAGTTACTATTATTATCCCTATTTCACAGATAACTAGCCAATAAAACATTGAATATCTACTTTTCACTAGGCACTGTAATAGAAAAGTGAACATTAGCAGTTATCTGAGGCAAATTTTGAATTTATATCTGCTGGACTTCTAACATTGTACACTAAGCCATGGTGTCAAAAACTCAAATAGAAAAGGATTCCTACAGGCCAATATTGATTCAGAAAAACACAAATTAACATTATCTACATTGTATGGTATTTTTATTTATTTTGTAACATATTGATCTAGTTCTGGCCTCTCTGGGGAATCTGGGGAGTCCTTGTCTCAGAGAACGTGTCAGACTGATTATAGAAATCATTCCATGCAGGAAAGGCCTATGGATGGATCAGGGATAAAGCCAGGGGAAAGTGGAGCGACCAACTATTAATGCTGGAGCCATTGATGTCTCCAGCAGTTATCTGGCTTTTTCTTCCTGCTGTGTCTGCAGAGTCTGACTTAGCAGGGAGAGCTCTGTGGGGAGAAGGTGGACGTCACTCTTCTGGGCCAGGAAAGGTGGAGAAGGATTCTATTAGAGCTGACTCCGCTACTAGTGCTGTCAACATTAGTATCCCTTCAGTGGAGCAAATCAGAGTATTACTGTTCCAATAAGGTTGCCACCTGTTTCCTATTAGCCCAGACAGATGAGAAGCCCTAGTCGTCTGCTGGGTAATAACGTACTATGGCTAAGTGCACAGTGAAATTGTGCCTAGAGCACCAATATAATGAGTTATTTTGATCCTTGGACCTTTTTTTTTTTTTTTTTTTTTGGCTTGCCGACTAAGTTCAAGCAAATCACCAACCTCAGTATTTCTGTCATCATGTGTATAACAGAAAATTTGGGTCACGAATTTCACCTCATTTAATTTGTCTCCATCACTTTTTCCTTGTAAAAGTGCCTTTCTATCTCTTCTAGTCTCTTGCTACTAATTCTCTGATTATGGATTGTCTTCCTTCTATTCATCTTGGATCTCTCTTTTCTTTCCCTTTCCTTTTCTTTTTTTCCTTCTCCTTCATTTTCTCCCCTAATCCCTTTTCTTACTCCCCTTCTATTAGTTTGTCACATGCCTAATATTCCCAGTACCTATGGTTTCTATGTATCTATTTCTAACTCCATCTCTTATTCCCCATACAGAAATAAGTTCCTATGTTTAATATTGCCATTCTTGGCTATTTCCTCCTGATCCTTGACGTTCTTGTCATCTCTTTCCTTAGTCTTTGTTTCTCCCCACTTTCCATCCTTACTCTGAGGTAGCAGGTTTATCACTTTCAAGGCCATCATCCCTTTTATATTATACTTGCTATTTTATATGATACCTGGGCAGCCCTGTGAAAGAAACAAAATACACCTTTAGGACCATAGAATCATAGTATTTAGAAATGAAAAAAATTTGAGGAATCTTCATCAAATCCATCCCCTTATATGTAGAATGATTAGCCCAAGATCACCCAGATAAGGAGCTTTATACATCTTTTTAGTAACTTTCTCCCTGTCCCAAGGTCCCCTGATTCACCTACAAGAGTGCTTTCATGTAACCCACAGAACCCCACCCAGATCTATGCTTATTTTTTGTTTGTTTGGTTTTTTTTAATATATTTTTAAAATTAATTTTATAATTATAACATTTTTTGACAGTACATATGCATAGGTAATTTTTTACAACATTATCCCTTGTACTCCCTTCTGTTCCGAATTTTTCCCCTCCTTCCCTCCACCCTCTCCCCTAGATGGCAGGATTCCCATACATATTAAATATCTTATAGTATATCCTAGGTACAATATATACATGAAGAACTGAATTTTGTTGATGTTGTTGTTGTTGCAAATGAAGAATTGGATTCGGAAGGTAAAAATAACCTGGGGAGAAAAACAAAAAAATGCTAACAGTTTACACTCATTTCCCAGTGTTTCTTCTCTGGATGTAGCTGATTCTGTCCATCATAGATCAATTGGAATTGGATTAGCTCTTCTCTATGTTGAAGATATCCACTTCCATCAGAATACATCCTCATACAGTATTGTTGTTGAAGTGTATAATGATCCCCCAGTTCTGCTCGTTTCACTCAGCTTCAGTTGATGTAAGTCTCTCCAAGCCTCTCTGTATTCATCCTGTTGGTCATTTCTTGCTGAACAATAATATTCCATAACATTCATATACCATAATTTACCCAACCATTCTCCAAATGATGGACATCCATTCATTTTCCAGTTTCTAGCCACTATGAAAAGGGCTGCCACAAACATTTTGGCACACACAGGTCCCTTTCCCTTCTTTAATATTTCCTTGGGATATAAGCCCAGTAGTAGCACTGCTGGATCAAAGGGTATGCACATTTTGATAACTTTTTGGGCATAGTTCCAAATTGCTCTCCAGAATGGCCGAATTCTTTCACAACTCCACCAACAATGTATTAGTGTCCCAGTTTTCCCACATGCCCTCCAACATTCATCATTATCTTTTCCTGTCATCTTAGCCAATCTAACAGGTGTGCAGTGGTATCTCAGAGTTGTCTTAATTTTCATTTCTCTGATCAATAGTGATTTGGAACACTCTTTCATATGAGTGGATATAGTTTCAATTTCATCATCTGAAAATTGTTCATATCCTTTGACCATTTATCAATTGGAGAATGGTTTGATTTCTTATAAATTAGAGTCAGTTCTCTGTATATTTTGGAGATGAGACCTTTGTCAGAACCTTTAACTGTAAAAATGTTTTCCCAGTTTGTTGCTTCCCTTCTAATCTTGTTTGCATTAGTTTTGTTTGTACAAAAGCTTCTTAATTTGATGTAATCAAAATTTTTTATTTTGTGATCAATAATGATCTCTAGTTCTCCTTTGGTCATAAATTCCTTCCTCCATAAGTCTGAGAGGTAAACTATCCCATGTTCCTCTAATTTATTTATGATCTCGTTCTTTATGCCTAAATCTTGGACCCATTTTGATCTTATCTTAGTATGTGATGTTAAGTGTGGGTCCATGCCCAGTTTCTGCCATACAGATCTATGCTTCTTAAACAATATCCCATTTTCCCTAATTTCCCCTCCCTTTCCTTCTTGAACTGATCTAAACTAGTTATTAGATGGAAATCTATAACTTACTGTTTAGACTAATGAATCAGTTTCTGATATGCCCCTTTAGTGGATTACTCATTCCAGTGTAGCATTTTAAGAGAATTTAGTCAATCCAAAGGAAGTACAACCTACTGGTAGAATATCAAGCATGATGACAAGTCAGCAGCAGGTATTTTAGAGCTGGGTTCACCCCACAAATCACCACCTATTCTGCTTATGGGTAAGGTGACAATGAGAATGGCTTGAGGCATTGCTTTTAAAGTATTTTGAACTATGTGCCAGCCACTGCACTAAGTGCTTGTTAAAAAGAATGGCGTTTGATAAATATAAATTGTTACTATTAAAGCCTCATCTAACCTTAAGTCAATGTGTGAATTTCACCAATATATTTTATTTTATAAGTTTTCCTCCACAATATTTCATCCATTATTTTATTCTGTGGAGGTTTTCTGCATCATTTGGTCTTAGAAGTAATAGAGAGCTACTTCAATTTATTAAAGTAGGATGGGGGGACACTGATACAATCATGAGATTTAGGAAAGTCACTTTGGGAGCTAATTGGTAGATAGATTAGAGCAGGAAGAAATTGTATTTCCAAATCCTAAACTTTTTGAGAGGATGGATCGTGTCTTCTCAAAATTTTGTTTGCCTTGCCATGCTTAGCAGTGTTCTTCCACAGTTAAGTGCTTAATGTCTGTTTAATTGAATCCAAATTGAATCTATTTCTCTGATGAGGAAATTAAGTCTCAGAGCATTTATGATTTGTTCAGAGTTATTATAAGAATGGCAACTCTTCAACCGAGGACCTCCAATTCCAAGTCCAATATTCTTGCCTTCATGCCATAGTATGGATGCTCAAGGCTTATGCTCTGTGGGGCACTGGAAGCATACCCCCCAAAAAAGAGCATTATCACAATATCTGAAATGTTTCTTAAAATTACATTCCTTTGAGTTAAGCAAACACCTCTGGGAACAGTGTGTTGTTCCATCATATCCAACTCTTCGTGATTCCGTTTGGAATATTTTTGGCAAAGATACTGGAGTCATTTGTCATTTCCTTCTCCAGATCATTTTACAGATGAGGAAACTGAGGCAAATAACTTAAATGACTTTCCCAGAATCATACAGCTAGTAAGTATCTGAGGCTGGATTTGAACTCAGAAAGGAGTCATCCTAACTTCAGGTCAATTGGGAAGAGTACTTAATAACTTTTTATCAGAATGATCTCCCTGACAAGAGGAGTGGAGAGACCTGAGAAATTAGGTAAGGAAGGCAGCCAGTAGGAGTGGGGAACATTGGACCTTTGGGCCCTATGAGCCATAAAATTATTTGGTCTGCTTCTGCCAAGTCTCCTGCCAGCACAAGATGATGTGGTGAAAGCTAAGTACAACCTCCCACTACTTTCATTCTATTTAATAATTTTGTATGGCCCACCAATGATGTTGGAAGGCTGTTGACAGAAAAAAAAAAGATTCCCCATCCCTAATCTAAAGGGAGAAAAAGTTAGGATGAAGAGACATTAGAGGCAAATTCAGGCTGCCTTAGTTTTGCTGAGATCAGGGATTCAAAGGAACTGATCCAAGGTCTAGCTCAATATAGTGTCATAGATCTAGGACTGAAAAGGAATTTAAGTATCATCTGATCTCATTTTACAAATGAGGTTAAATGATACAAAAAGAAAAGCTTTTTAAAGTTATCTCAAATTAAATAAATTGAATGTATTTATTCAATTTATATATATTCAGTTTATTGAGTTTTCAAGTTATATATTTTCAATTTATATAGTACCATTTCTGGTAGTAATAGAGCCAAAGACAGAAACTCATGCTTGTAGAATTTTAAGTTTGTGGAATAACAAATTACTTTGTTATACCTATATCCCCAGCATTTGACACACAGAAGGTACTTAATTAATGTTTATTAACTGAGTGCCCAACATCATGGCTAGTAAGAAAGGATTTGAACCTGAGTCTTCTTGATTTAAGTTCAAGATTCTATCCATTTCACTATATTGCAGGATTGCTCTTTCAACCTTTTCCCCTCATTTCATCATGGAAGCTCAGGAGACTCATGCCTGAGTCCTGAATGTTAAAATTATGCTACAGCTCTTTTCTTAGTCTGAAGAGGTAGCGCCAGAAAGGTATATTGTGTGATCTCCTGTCATCCCTGATCACTGCCCCACAATCCCTGCTCTCTAGGATATACCTTTGAGGTACAACCTTCTCTAACTGTATGTGCACATGATTCTATTCTTCTATATGGAGACTCTGAAGGGAAGAGAGGATACAAGGAAAGTATTGATTTTTCCAGATGTCACAATGATTGTTAATTAAAAAAAAAACAATTTTGTCTTTGGGTTGTGTCCACTGATCTGTTCAATTTTTTTTTCTCCAGCAATTTCTGGACCCCCTTCAAAGTATTTTTTTTTAGATGAATAGCAATTACTGTTTTTTTTTGTTATTTCTTCATCTCTTCCTCCTCCTTTCCTTCTCTCCCTTTCCTCCTTCTTTTCCTCCCCCTACTTTTTTTCCTCATTCTCTTTGTCTACCTCCTCCATCTTCTCATCCTTGTCCTCCTCTTCTTTCTCCTTTCTTCCTTCTTCCTCTCCATTTCTCTCTCCCTCCCTCCCTCCTTCTCCCCTCCTTGCTTTCCTCTCTCTCTTTTTCTTCTTCTCTTTCTTTTCTCTTTCTTCTCCTTCTCCGTCTCCTCCTTTTCCCTCTTTCCCTCTCTCCCTCTCTTTCATTCTCCCTCTCTTTGAGGTAAATAGGCAGGACTTTGGATGGCAAAATTAATGGAGTATTTGATTTGGCATCAAAATACTCTTAAGTTTGAATATTGCCTTAGATTCTTAGCATCTGTATGCTCTTAACCAAGTCACTTAACTTGAGTGAGTCTCTTTTTTCTCTTCTTTAAACTAGGGATAATAATACTACCTACCTTATAAAGTTATTGTGAGGATGTAAGACTGTGTAAACATGAGCTAGTGTTCGATGTAGAGAAAATACTTTTAAAATTCATCTCAGATTAAATAAACAGAACATATATAACATATAAATATAAAATATATAAAAATATATATATATATATATACACATATATATTTACATTTATGATTGCAGTAGAAGCTAAGGGAGAATTTTCTTTGAGCATATAATATGGAGTCTGTGTTATACAGTGGTAAGAGCACTAGCCCAGGAGTCTGAAGATCTGAGTTTATATTCTGTCTTTGATACTGCCAGTGTGACCTTGGACACAAGGCTTACTTTCTATGAACCTTTGTATCCTCATCCATAAAATGAAGGCACAAAGCCAGATAGATTCTAAGGCTCTTTTCAGTTCTAAAGGTAGGATCCTACGGTAGATATTTGCACCCTAATAAAATCATCATTTTACTAGATTCCTATTCTGGAGTCTCATTTTGCCTTCTAGATAAGCCTGAGTCACAATCATTCCAATAGAGCCCAATCCCTAACAGACATCATTAAATAGGCAAGCCTTCAAAAGCAGGGACCTGGGAATGGAATGGGATGGAGCAGCCTAGGGCAGTCGGGTGGCTCATCCCCAGGTGGGTGATAAAGGGATGCATTTTGCTGCCATTGCAAGGCTCAGGTCCATCTGCCCACAGGGAGTGGAGGTGGGGGGTTTGCATCAGAAAAGAGAATATCCATCCTCATGAAAGCTCAGCTCCTTGCACAGGGGAACAGCCGCCAGCTCCGCTTATCACAGAAATGATTGAGGATGTGCTCATCCGAACACCTCCTGGACCCTTTAATATTTGGTCAGTGGAAGACAGCAGACTTCTTTTTCTTTAAGTAGTTTCATTGCATTTTTGTCATGAAGAACTGGGCTCTATCTGCCCAAAAAGGAGGTAAAATCTAACTACTTCTGTGACCTTGATGAATGCTCAAGTCATGATTTTGATGTGGGATTCTTTTTCTTTTTTTTTCTTTTCCTTTTTTTCATTTTAGCCTTTGCATTTAGTTTGTGTGTTTGTTTGTTTGTTCTTGTTTGTTTGTGTTTTTTTTTAGAATAGTCCTTATCAGCGGCAGGAGGTCCTTCTGTAGCATCTTTTCAGTGCTGCCTTATCGGGACTGCGCCCAGGCTGGGTACGTATGCGCATGCACATTCTGTGGGGATGTCTTGAAAGGGCCCCACAGATGCCGACACTCTAGCCAGGGTTGGCATTTCGGAATGCTTGTCTTCCCACTTGACTGGAAAGCCAATATTTAGAGTTTGGGGGTGGGGAGGCAGAGGGAGATCTTCCCAGCTTGTTCCACATTCTTTGCAACCAGAAGGGTTTTCTGTCCAGGCCGTTTTGTGTTTTTCCACCGTTGCTTCTGCTGTTCTAATACATATTTATTTTTTTTCAACCACGCCAAGGCAATAAAGCACAAGCAATCCAGGGAAACCTATAAATCCTGCTGGGTGGCATTTAAGTATGGGGAAAAGTCTTTTATGAAATAGGGCAAATAGATATAGCCAAGCAGCAGGACAGTGGGTCTTGGGACAGTTTATCCAGCTTTAACTGCCTGCCTTTGGAAGCATCATCTCCCCAAGCATCAGAAAACTCAGTGCTACTTGCAAATTAGCAGGGCAAGGGATCCTTGCTTTGCCTCCATTCCAACTTTGAAAGCACTGAGAGAAGCTGGGCTACATTTGCAGAGAACTTGCCTCCCTTATTCTTTGCTGAACATGCTATAGCATCCCCCCTCCTACAGTGTTGCTCATGTCTTTGTTCTTTCCTGGAGTGCTTTCTTCCCTCCCTTCTACAGATCGAATTCTGCTCATCCTCAGTATGTTCCTTCTCTTCTGTGAAGCCCACCCTGACTATTTAGACCTTTTGGAGTTCTTCTTTCCTTTGGTTTTTCAGTAACTTTTCAAATATTCTCTTGTTCATGTAAAAGAAAATATAATCTCCAGTTTATCATGTACATAATGTCCATAAGAAATAAAATCAAGATATAAAATTTTCTTCTTCATATGTAGAACAAAAAATTGTGACTTCATCGATCAGAAAATAATTTGAAGTTTCTGCATTATTTCAATAGGATAGTAAAGATATTTATTCAGTATTTTCCGTCCTTCCAGACAAGCTTCTTGAACTCCCAGGAATATCCTAGGTTGGGAGCCAGTGGCTGAGAAAATTCTTCTAACCTTAACATTTAGTATCTTCTGTATGAATTTTGGTGCTTCCTGATGTACTTGACAATGAGCTAGATGCTTGAGAGCAGGAGACATGACTTATTGATCTTTATGTTAATGCTCTTCATTGCATTACATTTACTTCCATTTGTGTTTTATTTTTCATGTTATTACTTGTGCAATCATGTCCAACTCTTTATGACTCCAAGGACTTGTCTGTTGACAAACATACTGAACTAGTTGGCCATTTCTTTCTCCAGTGCCCCATTTTACAGATGAGGAGCTAAGGCAAATAGGAATTAAATGACTTGCCTAAGACCACACAACTATTAAGTAATTACAGATTTGAATTCAGATCTTCTTGATCCAAAGCCCAGTATTATAACTGAAGTCAAAGAACATGCATTACTCACCTTTATATCCCTAGCACCTAGCTTAGCATATGGCCTTGAACATCGTGGTGCTTAATTGATGTTAACTAATTCACGAATCAGGCGAGACCTTTGGACTCCTGCTTCCATACTGATATGTGATCTATTCATATGGAGGCTTAGACTGGAGAATGTATCCTTCCTCTGTAAAATGTCAATGATAATAACTGTAGTGCCCACTTCACAGGACTGTTGTGGGCATCCAGTAAGATGTACTCAAGGCACATGAAGCATAAATCATAAAACATTTGTAAATCATAAAGCATTACCAAGCGAGATAGTAGATAGAGTGCTAGACTTGGAGTTAGGGAAACCTTAGTTCAAATCCAAAATATACTAGATGTGTGACATGTTTCCTCATCAAATGAATAAGCCAAGTCAGAAAGCATTTTTAAACTCTTTCTCTGTGCCAGGTAACATACTAAGCTCTGGTGATACAGATAGAACAGAAAGACACCCTGCACTTAAGGAACTTAAATTCTAGTGCAGAAAGAAAACATATAAAAGGAATTTAAAAAGTGGAGTTTGGGAGGGTTGAAGAGATAACTGTACCAATGATGCAGCTTGATTATTGTTGTTTGTCCTTGTTCTGAAAGAGCACCATGAGCTCAGGGAGGGGATGCTATAAATGCAAGGGAATTGGATTTAAGTGAAGGAGGGCTTTGAAAGGTCACCTGCCTTACTTTCTCCTGTAGAAAGGATGTAGGTTAGGAGATACAGGTGGTAGGAAATGGGTTAGGAGATACAGGTAGTGGGCTGTAGGTTCAGATGGTAGGAGATACAGGTAATAGGAAATAGGTTAGAAGAATTGAAGACAGTGCCATAAACATTGAACCTGGAGAAAAAGTTGGAATATATTTTGCTCTCTGCGTCCATTTCTTCATTCTCCTTTGAGCACCATCAGCAATCTCTCCTTGAAGTTTATTGGTTAAAATTTTGTTCCCTCTTCATATTGTGGTGGCTCTTAAAACCAGGGTGGAGTTGAGTACATGGCTCACTGTCTTTTTTTCCCCTCCTACCTTTACATTAGAGAACTTTAATATCCAAGCCAGTGTTGTAGCATGAGAGAAAGGCCGGAGTGTAATCTGCAGATAAATAAAGACACAGCTGGCTTGGATGGTGTCCTTCAAATGGTGGGTCAGTGATGGACCAGAGCTGAAGGGAAGGAGCACACTTCCAGTGTGTGAGGTCCAGGAGGTGAAGGGAATTTCTAGGACAAAGAGGTTTCTATGATGTTATACAAAGTCTAGTAAATACAGCTGAGGGAAGAATGAAAACCATCTGTAAAACAGGGGAACCATAGCATTTATTAAGTACTTTCTATGTGCCAGGCACTGTCCCAGGTGCTAGAGACTGAAGAGATCAAGGAGATTTCATAACAGAACTAGGTTTCAATCTAGGATCGTAAGTCTAGATGGGATTGGAATAGTTCACCTTCCTCAGCACTTCTGGGTTTACACAAAGCACCCCTGCTCCACAGCCCTAGGAAGTGTAGGGACTACCTGTGTTGTTATTCTTACTCTACAGATGAAGAATTGTAAAGTGACCTATCCATAAGGCACACCATTGGAAAGTAATAGACCTAGAAATCCAAACAAGTGGGACCACTTAGAATGAAATTACCAAGTCAGTGGGGAGGGAGTATTATGTTTTTATGTGGCTAGTAGATTTATGGATCTGACCACAGTGGAGGGGACCTGCGGAGGAGAAGTAGAAATGCACTGTGGAGAAGTTGGACAGCTTCCTCAGCCAGAAGAGCTTCTAGGCTGCTGCATTCCATTTGGGATTGTAAGTTCTAGAGTTTTAATACTGGATGAATAAGAAGAAAGACTAGATCATCCAAAAATAGATCATCTGGGCAACAGATGATCCAAAGCAATAACTTAATGGATATCTAAATGGAACATGAATTCAACTGCAGATACATTTATAGCACTTGTATCTTTTACAAGTTAAATGACCTTTACTAAAATCCTAATAATAATGGAGAATATTTATTTATGCTTACTATGTGCTAGGTACCGAATTAAGCTCTTTATAATTATTCTCTCATTAGATCGCACAATCCTGGGAAGTAGGTAGGTACTATTTTTCTCATTTTACAGATGAGGAAACTAAGGCAGACACATTAAGTGACCTGCCCAGGGCCATATAACAAGTAAATATATGAAATCAGATTTTAATTCAGGTCTTCTGATTTCATGCCCAGCTCACATCCATTAACTGGAAGGCTATAACTGAGAACTCTGGTCAGGGCAAATTCATTGAGTGTGGGGAGTATACTAGGGAAATATCTTTTTTTCTTATTTTTTTGGCAAGGCAGTTGGAGTTAAGTGGCTTGTTCAGGATTACACAGCCAATAAGTGTTAACTGTCTGAAGCATATTCTAATTTAAATCCCCTAGTGCTTTATCCACTGTACACTTAGTTGTCCCATAAGAACATCTCAAGATCCAACACTGGCTATTGCGCCATCATCACTGTTAGTCATTACAGATTTCCTTGTAAAGGTTCTCAGACCCAGCAGCAGTAAAACATAATTCAAATTAGACTCAATCATGTCAGGAGAAAGAGAAATCCATTTTCCAGAGAATATCACTCTTGCAACTCTATCAGAACCTAACTTCATTTGGTGCCATCCTCCTCCATTTTTCCTTGTAAAAAATATGAAATAGTGATTTTCCTGCAACATATTTTGTCTTAAGTATTTTCATTGATGACCCCAGAAAATTAAGAATATAATTCTTCAGGAATGTAGTATGATGAAAGGATTAAGACATGTTGTACAAAAGCCCCATCTCTGAAAAAAAAAACACAGCTATTTAAAGTTATTGATAGACTGTATCATTGAACATGATTAGGTCTTTGTATAGAGGAATAAATATTCTCACAAAAATTTAAAGCAATAGACAAGACCACCTTGCCACTGGGAAGTTCTATGTTTCTTTAAAGTTCAAATTGTTTTTGTCTTTGGTACGTACATAGGACTAACTAACCTTCCTTTTTCCAGAGTAACCAAGACCCAGAGAGTTTAGAGAAGTTTCCTGCAGACACACAGCCATTTACTGGAAGAACTTACTAGAAAACATAACTGTTCAAAGTCCCAGTTCAGTGTTCTAAAGGACACCCTTCTCAGAACTTTTGCTGTTATAATCATACATAAGTCATTTTTATCTGTGTGTGATTCATACTGAACCAACCTAGAAAACACTGGATGAAATAATCATTAAAAGAAAATATACAGCTCTAACTTCCAAAAAGAAAAACCTATAAGTAGGAAAAAGAAAAGTGCAGTAAATTCATTACATTGATAGCAAACACTTCCAATATTTTAATCTTTCTACATTTTATTTTACTTGGGTTTGCAGATCTCCTTGGAAAGGATCTCAGATCCAACAGCCATAAAACATAGTTCAGATTAGTCTCAATCATGTCAGGAGAAAGGGAAATTCATTTTCCAGAGAATATTGCTTTTATAACTCTAACAGACCCTAATTTCTTCCAGACCCATGCCCCCCATGGTAGAATGTGAGAGCCGTGCCAATTAGAGATAGTAGAAAGAAAATAAGTGCTATGAAAATATGATGATGTATCAGAGCTTCCAGAATCCAAGTTACATGAACTCGCTCTCTTCTCTGTTCATGGTCTATTGGAAGCTATAGGAGAATGCTTTAGACATCTGTCCAGAAGGTCAGTCTAGAAATAGGTAGTTAGTGCAATGGACAGAGCACTGAGTCTGGATTCAGGAAGATATGAGTTCAGAGCCAGTCTCAGATACTTGTTGGCTATGTGATATTGGTCACGTCATTTAGCTTAAGTCTTAGTTTCTTCAACTGTAACATAGAAATAATAAAAGCACCTGCCTTTCAGGCTTATTAGAATCAAATGAGAGAATAATTATCTAAAAGTGCTTAGCACAGCACCTGAATGCAGTAAGTGCTTAATAAATGCTTTCTTTCTCTCCCCCTCCCTTTAGTCAGAAAACATTAATGAAATTCTTACTATGTGCTATGCACTGTGCTTAAACATGGGGATACAAAAATATGCAAAATTAAATGGTTTCTCAGAAGTTCCCCTAGTCAGGGCTTCTTAAATTTTTTCTATTCACAATTCCTTTTTTCCCCAAGAAATTTTTATGTGACCCTGGGTATATAGATATATAAAATAGCTATGCAAATAAAAAATTCACTAATAATAAATCATAAAGAAATATATTTTAAAGCAATGCTTTGGTATACATATAATTTTATCATTACAGATGAAAGCAAATTTTTATACTAATAAAATGGATGTGCTTGTTTAATTTTATATAAAGGGTTAAATCTTGGAACATTAGATACATTTTACATTGCCAAATTTTTTGCAACCCCCCCACATTCAGTTATGCAACCCTACATGGAGTCATGACCCATAGTTTAAGAAGCTTTTCCCTAAGTAATAAGAAGCATGTTGGATTGTTCAGTTATTCAGTTATGTCCAACTCTTCTGTGGACCATACTGGCAAAGTTACTGGAGTATTTTGCCATTTCTTACTTTAGTGGATTAAGACAAATAGAGATTAGTGATAAGAAGCATAACAGAATTCCAATCCAGCTCGTTTACCTCCAAATCCAGTGTTTTTTCTTTACCACCCAGCCAGCACTCAGTAAATTACCACATTAAGGAATGAATGCCCAACATTCATAGAGCACCAGACTGTGAATAAGGAGATCTGGATTCTAGCCCTGCTTTGACTGTTCACACTCTGTGTGATCTCAAGAAAGTCATTTCACAGACTTATGGAGTTGAAAGGAATCTCAAGAGTCATCAATCCATACCTGAAAAAAGAGCTGTAATATGCCAGATAAATGATTATCCAACTTCCAATTGAATCCCCCCCAGTGATGGGGAAGTTAGTAGCCCATGAAGCAATCCATTCCACTTTTGGACGATAAATTTAATTCTTAAGAAGTTTTACCTTACATGGAGCCAAAATCTTCCCCTTAGCAACTTCTATCCATTATTACTAATCCCTTAGGCTAAGGAGAACAAATCTAATTACTCTTGTTGTTTTTCAGTAATTTCCATCTCTATTTGGAGTTTTCTTAGCAAAGATACTGGAGTGGTTTGCCATTCCCTTCTCCAGTTCGTTTGACAAATGTGGAGATTGAGATTAACAGGGTAAAGTGATTTTCTCGGGGTCACACAGGTAATTAATGATTGCTAAGCCAGATTTGAATCAGGAAGATGAGCTTTTCTGACTCCAGGCTCAGCACTCTATCCACTGACCTTTAGCCTTTCACATCCTTTAAGACAGTTATCCCATGATAACTGTCCATTTTTTTTTACACTCAAGAGAGAACTTCCTTGTAAGGCGTTGTCTCTAGTTTCCTCACCATTCTGGTCAGTTTGCCAAAACCCTTCATAAAATGTAGTGCCAAGAAGTAATTATAATGCCCAAGATGTGATCCCCGGACATAACTGGCTCCTTCCCAAAGCCATGCCGTACACTGTGGATGAGTCAGAAAGGTTACCTCAGTTCCGTTTCTAGCTAATCAGTGGTCCAGGACAAGGGATGCTTGGAGCAGTCCTTGAAAGACTAAAGCCTTGAGGGGGCAGTCATAAGTACCCAACACCACATCCATCTTTCTTCTTGACCAAATACTGATCTCCTGAATCTTCACTCTCATAACAGGTTTCTTCTTTCCCCAGAAAGCTTGCTCCAATTTATCCCATATGAATTGACTTATCCCTAGGAATCACACATTAAACTTATTAATGCAGCCTGAGATTGATTTGTTGATTGATAATGTTAACGTTTTTTAGCTGCTGTGTCTCCACTAATATCTTTTTTCACACAGTTTACTGTCTAGCCTGCCTTTTCCTTCTTGCTATGCTTAATCCATTGACTATTTGAACCCAGTGTTGTTGTTTGGCCATTGTTTTCAAGAAGGACATACATCAGGGAGGGGATGTCATGACATGCAAGTGACTTGGATGTAAGAGAGGGAGGGCTGTGCTCAGTCACCTGCCTCACTTTCCCCTCCAGAACCATCTGGGTCCAGTGGCCAATATAGATCAGGACCACTGGAAATGGTTCTGGATGCAATGGGAGACAATTATCCTTTTTGGATGCCATTTGATTCAAACTAATTGTTGATATCTATTGATATCCTTTCAAAATGAATCAAATGGTGTATATTTGAGCCAGGTAGATTTAGAAGAAGTTGAATAAGTGGTCACGACTAAAGAGGGGTGACCAACTAATGAATTGGCATTAATCCAGATGGAGAATATAACAGAGAGCCTCCACACTTTATCCTTAATCACACTTTGTGCCATCTACAAACTTAATAAACTTAACATTCTTGACTTCAGTCAAGTCATTGATGAAAAATGTTGACAAAAAAACAAGCTCACTTCCATCCTGCTAATTTTATAATTGAGAAAACTGAGGCTCAGAAATGTTAATTGATCACAAATAGACTTCTCCTAAGGAGAAGTGCTAGTAGTAATGCTTCCTCCAGGGTATACTAGCACCTCTGGCCCACTCATTATGGGGTTTGTGAAAGATCATACATGTAGCAGGTACCAGAGCTGGAATTCAAATCTGTGTCTTCCAAATGGAAATGCAGGGCTTTTATAATGCAATATTTTTTTTTCTGCAGCATCATCTACTTCTCTCTATCATGTCCACAAGGAAATCACATGAGACTTTGTTAAAACCCAGTATCATGTGTCTATACCAGTACTGCTTTTTAGGGTGTGAAATTTGGGACCAGAGAAGTTAACCAATTTGCCTTATAGAAAGCTAGAATCAAAGTTAACAAGATAGTTCTTCTCTTTCTTGACTCAGTTACAGATATAACCAATTAAAACAATGTGCCTATAAGTAATTTTTGTGAATAAAATTATATTCTATATACCTGTATAGAAAGGAATATACACTATTTAAAGGAATTGTGAATATTGTGAAGAATGATATTATACAATTAATTCCCGTAATCCATTTTCTGTGTGCAAAAAAATCTAGATTCTTTTCTTTCTCATTTTGAAACTGTCACTGTCAAAGAGCTTTGCAAATAAGCACCCTTTTGTCCCCTGAGTTCTGAGGGTTATGTGCCTACCACCAAGGTAGCACTCTTTGCATCGCTGCAGGCTTACACTGGCAGCTTATTTCTTTTCTGGTGAATAGGGTTTAGAGGGTTTTACCATCAGAGCTTTTAAATTATTTGTTAAGAACCTTATTACTAAGATCAGTAATTTGTTGCTTTGCTCCTGCCACTGAGCTAAGTTTTTATGACAAATAATTACTGATTATATTGAGAAAAGATTTAGGTACCAGAGAATTTAACCTTAAATACTATAAGAATCAAGAGCGTCATTTGATGCAAGATTTTTACTTTCTCCTAGCTATATAAATATACAATAATTACAAGCAGATATCATACTCTTACTTTAAAATAAAATATTCTCCCTATTATCTCTATTTTCTTTGCCTTATAGATAAGAAATGCAATGTACCAACTGATGTAATTTGGTCCATTTAGAATCTTAATTTTGTATATCTTTTTTTAAACTAAATTCAAGTGCTAAAAGCCTGGCTGGCCCCTACCTCTTTGAACCATCATTTCCTTATTCTTTTCAGGAGCTGGGAAGCAACTCAGAAGCATGTAATATCTCCTTTATGTGACTCAGAATCATTTAATTTACAATTCATTGGCACCTGGCTTTTACAGATGCACTATGATCTCTTTTTGTTGACCTTGTATTATATATCATTCTCAATATGTTACAACTTTCCCAAGTCTC
This sequence comes from Sminthopsis crassicaudata, assembly GCF_048593235.1. NCBI lineage: Eukaryota > Metazoa > Chordata > Mammalia > Dasyuromorphia > Dasyuridae > Sminthopsis > Sminthopsis crassicaudata. The sequence goes on from NC_133617.1 coordinate 235,221,838, forward strand.
AGGTACAAAATGAAAATGTAATATAGTTATTTTTTTTCTGTTATGTGTATAGCTCTCTCTTTCCTACTCCCTTTACCACCTCCTTCCCATTTGACATTCCTCAGGTACTGGAACCAACAACCACTCCCTTTCCTTCTAAATTTATATATTTTAAGAGTGTTGATGATGGTGGAATTTAAATTTCTCCTGAAAACATCACCCAGGTTTGGGGCACACTTTGGGTCAGCATCCCTTCAAAACCACAGCTAAAAACCTCCATCTAATTCAGTGTTTTGCCAAACCATAGAATACATTAACTGAAAGTAAAAGCATTTAATTAAATAGAATTATAGCATAAATAACAAGGAAAAATCCTTCCCATACACAGAGGAGAAATTCTCCCTTGCTGTTTGTAAAGAGAATTACACATAAGGAACTTGCAGAGGCCAAACAACTCACATTCCTGAGTCTTCATCCCAGCTGGAATGCTTTGCTGTCTGGGAGCCTACCTTTTATTGCTTCCTCACAGTGCTGCTGTCCTTCTCATGTCCAGGGTGGCAAAATGGGAAGGCTATTGCATTTGAAGTCACTAGAACCTGGATTCAAGTTCTACCTCTGTTACTGATTACCTGTAGAATCTTTGACAGTTTGACCTCTCTGGGTCTCAGTTAACAGTTAACTCAGCTTTAAACTGAGGGAGTTAGATTAAATAATCTCTAATATCTCTTTCAGCCCCACATCTATGAAGCTATATTTTATCTTCTGGGCTATTTTCTCTACTCAACTTTGAGCTGATCCCATATTGGCGTGCTTTTCTGTGTGCCATCTGTAGAGCTTTGTTTATGAAATCCTACAGTTGCCATATAACTTTTCTAAAGGAGTAATCACAGCTCTTTTGTGAAATAGTATATACCCTCAGGGCTCTTTCTGCTCTTCTGTGAGTCAGTTCCACAGCTATACCTAGCTACTGCAGTGATAGACTGTCAGGTAAAATCTCTCTTTTACTCTTTATTGCTTCCTCAGAAGCAAATCCCTAAGTCTACCTCTAATTTGATTTGGAATGAGTAAATTCCTTTCAATTACCATCATTCCACTTTGTAGCTAATGTCAAGGCCATGAAGATTAACTTGTAGTTTCATTTAACAAAACTAGGGGTAATAGAGTAGAATTGTTGATCTTCATTTCAAATTCCTGTAGCTGCATGTAAGTCACTGATCTCTCTATACAAATCCTGGATTTACTCAAAGCAAAATCTGTGTGAAAATTGAAGGTGGCATATAAAGGAAAGGTAGCAAATTGCCCAGGCGTCACGTTCTAGGAATTAGCAGAAAGTAGAAAATCACAGTCCATGAAATTCCAGATTCATCAGAGCCAGATTAACATTATTTGGGAAATATTTAACAAAATAAATATAATATAGATAATGTTGATTTGTCGTTTTCTAAGTCAATATACCACCAGTTGGAATCCATTTTCTACCAGTGGCATATAGCAAAGTTTTCCTAGCATCTCAATCCTTTGGGAATGAGGAAAAGTTCTGTAGTCTAAATATGATCACCTTTCTTATATATGTACTATATATACTGGCCCTTAATTCAGCCCAGATCTTTTTGACTCCTTTCTGCTTTTGATTAGTACGTTAAAAAGGTAGGATAAGTAACTTGTATATTATCGGAATACTCAGATTGAATGCTAGCTCTAAGGGGATATCACTTATTTATTCTCAATCAAATAGCCATTTCATTCAGACCTCTTCTAATCATCACAAGATGGAAGCCTTATCTGAGTTAAATAAGAGAGCTAAAGTACCTACAGAGGAAATGTCATTCCTTTCAAGAAACAAGGAAGTTGCTTCTAGGTTCATAGACAAATAATCTCCAAAAGGAAATAGGGAAAAACTTTATAGGTAATGCTAAATCAAAGAAATTAAATCTGGAAAGAGAAATACTCAGAATTGTAAAATTAGAGTATTTCAGAACAGGAAAGGCCTTTAGGAATCATATGTCTGAGCCCCTCACTTTCTACATGCTTCCGAGAGGGGAAGGAATTTGTCAAGCTCACACTGTGAGTATTCTTTCCAGACCTTCCAACACAGCGAACCTCTGTCCATCTCATCTTACAGAACTGTGTGATTCTAGGATCAAAGTGGATTACCCTCTGACTTGCTTTCCTTATGAAGGGCCCATAATGCTCTTATCAAGCACAGCTCCTGGTTCTGAGTTTTATAGTTAAGGGTAAGAAGCTATTCCAAATCCTGCTTTTGTGGGGAGGAAAAGCTGCTGACCATGGTGGACAGGACAGAACAATCCAACAAACATTTTTTATTCAGCGTATATTGTCTGCAAAGGTTTCTCTGTGCTAAGCAACAGGAACAGAGAGTCAAAAATTAAAAGCAGTCCCTCCCTCAGAAGAATTTACATTCTACTGAAACATGCAATATTTCTACTGGTAAGTACAAAATAACTTTAGGAAAATGAGAATACTGACAGCTGGGGACAAAGGTGAGATGGCGTCTGAACTGAGCCTTGAAGGAAGCTGAGGATTTTAAGATGCAGAAAAGGGAGTCCAGTTCCTCAGACGGGAGACAAGTCTGACAGTTATTTTATTATTGCTGTTCAGTCATGTCTGATTCTTCATGACCCATGGACCATAGCACATCCATGCTGTCTATGGGATTTTCTTGACAAGGATACTAAAGTGGTTTTCCATTTCCTTCTCATTTTACAGATAGGGAAACTGAGGCAGAGCTAAGTGACTTTCACAGGAGATTACCCAGTTAGCAAGTGTCTGAGGCCAGTTTGAACTCAATCAATTGGTTTTTACAGCAAAGATATTTTTTGAAATAACTGAAGTTTACATAGGTCTTCCTAACTTTAGGTCCAGCACTCTATCCCCTGAGCCACTTGCCTAATTGTAGTATTAGATTCTCTCAAAACTATAAACTCTCTTCTCATTCTGAGGATCTTAAGCAGCGGTCCTCAAAATTTTTAAATAGGGGGCCAGTTCACTATCCCTCAGACTGCTGGAGGGCCAGACTACAGTAAAAACAAAACCTCACACTCTGTCTCCGTCCCTCAGCCCATTTGCCATAACCTGGCAGGCCACTCCTGGCCAGTGGGCCATAGTTTGAGAATCCCTGATCTTAAGTGATCCTAAATGTTGAGATTTCCAGCCTTAAATTTCCCTTTTCCTAACTAAACTTGTTATGCTCGTGTCTAATCATTTTTCAATGTCTCTTCCATACCTTGGTACTACAATTTGATTCACTAAAAGTTGCTAAACAATAAACAACAAAACAAAGTGAATAAGCAAACAGTCACTCATTCTCCTCTCCCTGATTCAGTCTGGAAACTTGTCTTCAAGAATGTTCATCAGGTTCCCTTCTCCATTGCTCTTATAGGATCCTGGGCTTCTTTCAGGACCCAATTCAGGTTGCCCATCCTATAGGAAGCTTTTCCTGATCCCCTTATTTGTTGATGCCCATCCCATCCTCAACTAATCATGTATATGTGTGTCTATTAACACGTTGTATCCCCTCAATAGAATGTCGACTCATAGGGCAACAACTGTTTCCACATTGTCTTTTCCTCTCGAGTGCCTTACCCATTTTTTCCCCTTTTCAGTTTGAATCTATGATTTTATTAATCCAGACAAAGAAACTCCTTCCACTGATGCAGGCTGCCTAATAACAAATCCCTAAGGAGCTGTGTGAGGCACTGGGAGGTTAAATGATTTGCCCAGAGTTACCAAGCAAGAATGTTTTGGAGGCAGAACTAGAAATTCATGTCATAACACTGTTTTTAGTGTAACCATGAAAAGGTATTTATTTAATAGTAATAATTTTAAAAATAATTTTATTTAATATTAATTAGATTAAATTGGGTGGTTTCATGAATGGTGAACCTCTCTAAATGTAGATAAACTGCAGTAAAAAGTACCATGACATCCAGAGGAGTATGAATGGGAAAATGAGAGAAAGCCAAAGATAGACCTCTCCTTTATCAAAATTTTGGCCCAGTCATCCTTATTCTGACAAGGAAAATGAGAGGATTTTTTCTGCTTCCTGCCTTTTTTTGAACACCTCATGTGCAGCCACCCAGAAATCAAATTTCTATCAATTGATAAAAAGCCTCTTGAATGCTAGCCTGGGGATCCAATCTTGGTTAGATTACAATAATGTTGTTTCCGTGGGAAAAATGTCAACAACTGACTTATGAATTTAGAAAATAAACAGAGGAAATTGAAAATTGCCTACATGGCAAAATTGTGCTCACACACCTTTGTAGACACGGTTACCCACCCTGCCTTTCATAGGAAATGAAGTGTTCATTAATGCTCATTTTCAATTATTTTGTCTGGAGCACATCTCTTGGAAGAAGGGTGAGACCAGAACATGAAGTAGTGGTAGTGACTGGTTTGGCTATTATTGTTCATCTCTGACAATTAACATAATAGATATCAATTATCTATTATGATAGATCATAATATCTATCATAGATTATCAGTTATCAATGAGTAAACATTTATGAAAGGCTTGTTATATGCTAGGTGCTGGAGGAATGACAAAAATAGTCCCTTCCTTCAAAGAATTTACATTCAGAAAAGAGAGAAGGAGGAAGGAAGGGAGAGAAAGAGGAAAAAAATATATATATATGTATGTATATATACACATACATATTTTTTAAAAAACTAGATGGTGGCCCAAGATGGCTTACCACTAGAACAAGAGGTTCCTTGGAATTGTTAAGAACTTCCAGATGATACATTCTATTTGGTACCCAGCCTTCAAGTTGGGTCTGCTTGCTGAATGTCGATCACTTTGTGACTTCTGTTCTTAGAGAGAGCCATCCAGCGCCAGTGCTCCCGCCTGGCCTGCAGCAGGCCCAGACTAGCCCCCCCTTCTCCCCCAGAAAAATCTCTCATCACGGTGGAAAATTACACATTCACAAGTTGTGTTTCTTTTCTCACCCCAAGCTCATTCCCACACAGAGGCAAATTCTCTGTGTGACCTCATGGATGAATCACGCAGCTTTCAGGCTGTTTACGGCCTTTAGTGCAGAGATTCTGGTGGGAGCTTCCTTAAGACAGTCCCCATTGTTCCCCGTTGCCCTTGGGTTAGGTATGGCTCTAAGACTAAATGCTGACTGTAAGAGAGAGATTGCCCTGCTAAAAGGGGCTTTTCTTCCCCTTACTTTCTAATAGAATAAATGTCAGCTTTGGATTTGGGTCTGTTTACTCTGAACCTCGTCTGGAGCACTAACAGGACTTGCTCCTATGAAGCATGCCAGGGCCAAGATGTCAGATCCCACCCACCAGGGTAATAATGGCCCCAGACATTTCCTGAAGAGACAATAAGTGGGACTCGTTAGATGTGCAAAGTGAGAACTAGGAGGAGGTTACCTGTGAATGGAGGATCTCTTAATTAAAATTAGCCCCAAAGCCGGATTTCATTTTCTAATCCAGTTTCCTAGCTTTGGTTGCTGTGCACTAAATCTGTATTTTCTTTGAAGGGTTCAGAAAATCTAGTTAATATTTAATTGGCTTTTAAATTATTCACAAGTCACAGCATTTGGGCCATTGTCATTTAAAGAGCAGATTCCCATATTGAGACCTTTAGGATATTGGAGGAGATCGCACCCCTCTGACCAAAGGGAAGTCCTCCATTTTAAGTTATTAAATAACAAATGTGTTTTTATTAGGGCTTTTTAGAAATGTTAATCCCTGGTGTGTGAGGGGGTAGAGAATAAGTGTGGAATCTTTGGTTAAGGTTTTGCAAGCTCTGTGCTTTTGTCGCCATATCGCTAGCCCTTGGCCCTGGCACAGAGAAAGTGCTCAGGAAACGCTTGTTGCTGACAGAATTGATGGTCAAGCTTTCCAACAGAACAGTTAGCTGGTGGTTTGTGGTTAGCATTGGGACACCAGAAATACCTCATTTATATTCATGAACTCATGTAGCTAACCTCTCTATTTGCCTCATCTGTAAAATGGAGACATAGTGGAGAAGGAAATGGCAAACCATTCCAGGATTCTTGCCAAGAAAACAGTTCATGGGGTCTCATAGAATAAAATATGTAAAAAGAGGGAAGAGCAGAGTTTTTGATTGTTAATGTCAATTTTGGAAAATGGGAGTATTTCATCTGCCGGGCTCATTTGAATCAATTCTCACCCCTGCCCCACTCCCAAACAATCCATTCTCTTTCACATTTCCCCCAGCAGGCTCACAATCTCCTTGTGATGCATCAGGGCCTGACTTGCTCCCCCATATTTATTCTATAGCCCCAGGACCTCAGAAGATTCCCCATCAAAATAAGGCCTGCGGGTAACCATCAAAATCTGTTTTTCCCTGATGGGAGCTTGAATATTAACTAACCACCAGCTCACCTTCTCGGAAGTGTCCACATATAATAATGGAGTTTCCAATGTGCACAGAATAAGAACAGTGCAGCATTTGCAGGGACATTTCATAGATCCTGAAAAAAATATATAATTTCAGAGATTGTCTAAGACTTCTAAATTAATCCCAGATACAGATCCCTGTTAACTCTGAGCGAAAGTCTTCCTTTCCTCCCTTAATTACACTTGACCTCACCAACACTGGGGAATTCAGACTGTTCTTCTGGCCTAGTGACTGGTTTTATTTTTATGCCCCATTTTAGTGAGCAATCAGAACAAATGGCCTTACAAAGAAAAATGCAAAGATTTTTATCACTGCACCCCTGGGAGTTCCATTTAAATATGTCTCCCTGGAGCTTCCCAAAAGTCCCTTTTAGCTAAGTGCAGGACATAAAGTTCACATCAGAAAGTGTCCGAGTTGAACAGCCTGACTGCCGCAGGTTGAGGTCTCTGACTGGCTCCGCTACCCACTGGCTGCATGACCCTGGACAGATGGTTTATCTCCCAGTTATCTCTTCAGTAATATGAGAAGAGTACACAAACATTTATCAAAGCATTCCAGTATCACGGTGAAAGGTTACATTAATTCACACCTAGAGAAGTAAATAAAGTTTTTGTTTTACAAGGCGGGACAGATAGACTTGGTTGGTTTATTTGTGTTTTACCACCACCACCAAAAAAAATCTTAGGGCTCCCAAAAAAATTCCTTGTCCAACCCTCCTACTTAGTAGGTACTCTGTCCTTCCACAAATGAAGTTAAATGATATTATTCATATACAGGTAGCAGACCACTACCGCCCCCAGTAGAATATAAACTCCTTGAAACCAAGGATGCTTTTATTTTTTTATCTCTGTATTTCCCAAGGCCTAGAATATTGTCTAGCCAAGAATAGCAGTTAATAGAGCTTAAAAAAAAACCTTGTTTTTGATATGCTATTTATTATATTCAAATTGGGAGCCTTAGGAAGCTCCAAATATATTGTTTCCCCACTTTATTGATAATAATTCATTTTTACATAGTGCTCCAAAGGCTTCTTCCCATAGCAGTCATGTGATGTAGCTAGTGCAAGTTATAAGGCAGCTAGGAGCACCAGGCCTGGAGTTGGGAAGACTCATGTTTTTGAGTTAAATCTGGCCTTGGAGACTTATTAGTTGTGAGACCTTGGGCAAGTCACTTAACCCTGTTTGCCTCAGTTTTCTTATCTCTAAAATGAGCTGGAGAAGGAAATGCAAAGCATTCCAGTGTCTGCGCCAAGAAAACAACAACTTGAGTGTTATACTCATTTTTTTCAGAAGAAGAAACTAGATCCCAGAGAGGTTAATTATTTTGCTTAGAGTCCTTCAGGCTAGCTAGGAATTCTCAGACCCAGTTTCCAATTCATTGAACGGAAGTTACTGTGGGAGTCTTCTGTGGCCAGCATATTTCTTGGAGAAAACCCTGGAGTCAGAATCAGAAAGATAGTTCAGATTCTGCCCTTGATACTTATTAGTTAGTTTTGTGACTCTAAGAAAGTCAAAACTTCTCTCAAACCCGATTTCCTCATCTTCTAAAATGGTGTTTGTAATATTGTCTCCTTCATGGGTTATTGTGAGAACCAAACGAGAAAATATTATATAAAGTGCTTTGCAAACCTTTAAAGACAATTTAAATGCTGACTATTGTTATTGTTCTATCTAAGAAAAAAATTAAATTCACCAGCTAAAGAATGCTGGTTAGATTTTTTTAAAACAACTTATGAATGGCCAAGTCCAGCCCACCTGACTCTTTGCAGGTAAAGGTGCTACTTCTAAAACTCCAAAGCATATTCTGGGTCGTATTTATGTAGGAATCAAGATTGACAAGAATTTTATGAGAGGGAAGAGAATGACTGCTAATTTTTGTGCAAATGGATGAAATGTTCCCATTTCTTTTTCAGTTATTATTTTTGGTGTCTAACCTGACACTTTCTTTTAGAAACAGCATAACATGTAGATAGCATGATGGATTGGGCATCTTCTGGTTCAGATCCAGCTATTGACACTTTCTCACTATAGGACCACAGACAAATTACTTAAACACTCAGATCCTTAATCCTACAATGTTATTGTCAGACTCAAACGAGACACTGTATGTGCAAGTCTTTGCAAGTTTTTTTGTTGGTATATGTCAGCTAGTATTCTGTGTTGTCACAGTTCTGCCCCAAGTTGTGTGACTGTAGTTTTCTGTAGCTGTCTGTCAGTTTTTATCATCCATAAAATGAAGAGGTTCACTTAAATTCTTCATGGCCTCTTCCAGCTCTAAAAAAGAGTAATTTATTTTCCTTTGGAGATGTGTCCAGGTTTTTAAATGCAAAGGCACAAGAATAGCATCAGAGGAGCCTTTGGCAAGCTTATTTTCAAATGAATTTGGAATAAAAGGGACAAGAAGCATTCCGCACCATGAAACATTTACAACTTTTAACAGGCTATTGAAAGCCAGGAGCTCCAATGCAGCGTCTTTAATAACTTGCTGTGCCAGTAAAGTTTTTAAAGTAGGAAGTTATAAACAGAGAATACTTAAAGACAAAGAACAGTTGTAGGAGGGAGACTCTCAGTTGTTCCATTTCTGATAGAGCATTATGGGGAGTAGAGCTGTGAATTCACTGGCTTGTGGTATTTCATAGTGAGGAAATCCCTCCATCAATGGAGATCAACAACTTATAGTCTAAGAGAGGTGCCTTCAGCTCTAAGACTACAAGTGTTTTTCCAGAGGCCATACCACTTGTGTATGTGTGTGAAAGGTAGGATTTGAATCCTAATCTTCCTGGCTCCTAAGCAAGATCTCCGTCTAACACACTTTGTTATCTTTGTACTAATGATCCTGGTGGAAATAGCTGACAGTTATATAGTACTTTAAAGTTTGCAAAGTACTTTATTTTTAATTTTTTTAATTTATTTTATTAAATATTTCCCAATTATTTTTTTTTGCTTTCAACATTTACTTTTATAAGATTTTGATTTCCATTTTTTCTCCCTCCCTCCTTCCCTTTCCTCAAGATAGCAAGCAAACTGACATAAGTTATACATGTACAATTATAGTAAATATATTTTCCACATTAGTCATACATTTAAAAAAGGATCAGGACAAAAGGGGAAACTACAAAAAATAAAAAATAAAATAAAAAGTGAAAATAATATGCTTTAATCTGCATTTAGATTCCATAGTTCTTTCTTTAGATGTGGATTGCATCATGGTTTTGGGGGATTGTCTTTTATCATTGTATTGCTAAGGAGAGCTAAATGTATCAAAGTTGATCATCGCACAGTGTTGGCTGTTACAGTGTATAGTGTTCTCTTGGTTCTGCTCACTTCACTCAGCATCAGTTCATATAAGTTTCTCCAATTTTTTTCTGAAATCTGCCTGCTCATCATTTCTTATAGCACAACAGTATTCTATTACATCATATACCACAATTGATGGGAATCCCTCAGTTTCCAATTCTTTGTTTCCACAGTACAAAATAGTTCATGCACATTATCTCATTTAAGCTTCACAACAAACCTTGGAGGCCCAAAGCAGAATATATTCTCCATTTTACAAATATGGAAACTGAGGCTCAGAAAGATTAAAAGACTAGTATTTTGTATTAAATGACATGGTATTTGTACTAAGCTCCTTCAGAGAGTTATAGTCAAGAAGGTACTTTATAAAGCCTTATTAAAAGGCTAAAGCAGTATGAGATTCAATTAGTGTCATGAGAATGGAAATATCTAAATAAAGAAAAATGGGAAATGCCAACTTTGGTAATTTGATATGAAATATGGAAGGACTTGATTCTTATAAGCAAACATAACAGTTTTTTCTCTACCTAATTTATATGAAGCAGGAAACACCAGTAGGGCATTTAAAAACAGAATTCAGAATTCATCTTTGATCAAGTGAGTTTTACTTCTTTGGGCACATGGGAGTTCTTGGCATGATATTCTTTCTTTGTGTATGATTTCACTGAATTTTATATTAAAAAACATTGAGGGGAATTTTTGGTTATTGCCAATTCCATTTATTTTGTGGGTGAGGAAGGGAGAAAGGAAAATGAGAACAGATCTCCAGTTTAGGCTATGTTAGTGATTATAAATCTATTTTGAGTTGTGAGGTGACCAGAAGGCTACATACAAGACTGTTCCAGCAGAGACCACCAAGTTAGCTGGAAATTAAAGACAGATGAAAACAAATGATTTGGAAAATGCCCATACGCCTTTCTCTGAGTTGACATAAAAATGCCCCAGATATGAAGCAACATTGATCTAGGGGAGTGACACATTTCACTTCTGCTTATTTGGTGTAATAGATAAAGAGCCAGTTTTGAAATCAAAAGATGTGGGTTCAAGTCCTGTCTCTGACTCACTCAGACCTACATAGGTAGGCAGAATTTCTCATTGAGGTGTTCTTTATACTAGTAAAAATCACAGGTTCAGTTCTTATCTCCTTCCCCTACCTCCATTTCTTATTCTCTTTTTTTTCTCCCAATATGCCCTATGCTCTACAACCAAAACCATATATACCTTATGTGGAAAAGGTAATGATGGTGAGAAAAGGAATTAGGTTTGGGTGTTTTGTTGTATTGGGGATAGGGAGAAAAGTTGAAGTCCTTAGAAATCAAGTATTTAGAATTTTACGTGGAACATCCAAATATCTGTAGAAATATCTTTGACATGGCATATTTTATCAAAGATATGACTAATTAAGAATCAGTTTCTTCATTTGCTTCATTAATTTCATTGGTTTTCATCTATTATGGGTGTTTTTTTGCTTCTTTACCATCTTCTCAACTTCTTTTGCAATGGCTGGATGCCTTCATCTATTCCCCTTTGGTAATACCTGGGATGTCAAGGGCAAGTGAGATGGGTCCCCAAGTCACTACATTGCATTCTCCCTGTCTTTGCATACCCATCGCTTTCCCCTCATTCTACTCTGTGGCCTCCTGTTCTATAAACAAGACATTACATTGCTTGGCTCAGGAATTTTCTGTCTCTCCTGCCTAGAATCCCTTCTTCTTTAACTCCTTTTAAGTCACAAAAAAAAATCTCATCTTTTACAGGAACCTTTTCCCAGCCCTTATTAATTCTAGTATCGGCTACTAATTATTTCAATTTATCCTGCGTATAGCTGGTTTATATGTATTTCTTTGTCTCCCTTAGTAGACTAAAAGCTCCTTGAGGACAGAAATTGACTTTTGCCTCATTTTGTGCCTAACATTTAGCCTGGTACCTAGTAGGCACTTAATAAATGTTTATTGGCTAATTATTCTATTCAAAGGGTAGAGTTGAGAAGTACCCTCCCTGGCCCTAGATGTAATAGTACATTAAAATTCAGGAGTAAAGCATAAAGACATTAAAAGGCAAAAAACCCTTATAAGTTTCCTTCTGGATGGACTTGTGGAAAGCCATGGAGTTTTCCTGGGCCAGGATCACACATGACTAGTATGTGTCAAAACTTAAATCCAAGTCTTTAAGTTACAAGGCTCATGCTCTATCCACTAGCCCCAGTTTCTCAGATCAAAATAATATAACGAATTTTTTAAATGCTATTTGCCAGTCATCTCATTTTAATATGGAAGCCCCTAGAGGACAGAACTATATATTAACAGTTATAAACAGTAACTGCCTTAAAGCAGTCAAGTTTATAGTATTCCCTAATTCCCAATGATTAGATTTATTATCTAGCAGTAGTCAGTTCTTTTTTAACATATGACATTAAGGAGACAAATCTCTATATGTTAAAAAATTGAAAAAAAAAAAAGATTTTGAGCCTCAGCTAATACACTATTTGTTTCATGCAGTGTTTGATACAGAGAAATACCAGTATTATATATTCATAAGATTAGAGAGGCTGCTTGGCTCCTCCAGCCAGGATCTCGGAGGACATCTCTGTATTTTAGATGTGTTGCCACAAGTCCATTAAGCATCTATTAAATGCTTTTTATGTGCCAGGCAAAGTTAAAGAATTTTTAAAAAATCATCCAGCCTTCAACTTTGCAGGTTTAGAAATTCAGTTTTCACAGTTTATAAGGGCTGATCAGATTCTGGGGACCAGTTTAATTTATTGTTAATTTTCTTATTGTTATTCATTCATTTGCAGTCATGTCATCCTCTTCATGATTCCATTTGGGATTTTCTTGGCAGAGAGACTGAAAGTGCTTTCCTGTCTCCTTTTTCAGCTTATTTTATAGATAAGTAAACTAAGGTAAACAGATTAAGTGACTTGCCCAGGGTCACACAGCAAGTGTTTGAGGCCAACTTTGAACTCAGGTTTTCCTGATTTCAGGCCTGATGCTGTATCCACTGAGTCACTTAACACTCACTTCTATAGCTCTTACCATAAAGGTGGGCGTTTTCTACATTTTACTCTTGAGGACATATTAGGAGAAGGTAAGGAATTTGTCCAGAGTGCATAGCCATGAAGTGTCAAGGCCAAGACTCAACCTTGGAAGAGCCTTTAGAATGCCATTTTCTGACTTGCCCAAAAATGCAGGAATAAGCAGGTAGATTGGAACCTGCATTCTAGCTCTGCTATTTTCTTACCTATATGACTTTGTTTTTATTAGTAACTTCTAAGTTGAGAATTTTATTTTGAAATAAATTCTCAGATACAGTCTCTATTCATCTAATTTTACATTATACCACTCAGTTCCTGAAGATGCAAGAGAGAAATAGACAATAATTGAATTAGATCCCAGTGAACTAAGAGAGGATAAGATGCCAGACTTTGAAAGAAGCAGGAATACATGTTTTTTTTTTAATTCAGACATTAGCAAGCACCAATTAAAATGCTTCCCATGTACAAAGTAGAACAAAATAAGAGGATTGTACAAGAAATTGTAAATCTCAATTTTGTATAGCTTGGTTTTTTTTCTTTTTTTTTACTTATATAATAACTTTTTTCAAGTGTATAAATAAATTCAACTTTTTTGGTAAACATTTTATTTTTCCAATTACATGTAAAGATCAGTTTACAACATTCATTTTTTTATTAGATTTTGAGTTTCAAATTTTTTCTACTTCCCTGCCATCCTTTCTCCCTAATATGGCAGGTAATCTGATAAAAATTTTACATATGCAATCATGTAAACATAATAAATTCAACTTTTAAGTTTATCTTGATTATCTGTGATTCTTTTTGCCCTTTCAAAAAAACCCTGCTTCAGTGGCTCCTTTTTTTTCTCTTCTTTTTCTTTCAACAACTCCATCCCTAGCTCCCTTCTCCTTTCTCCAACTGTTCTTTTCTTTAGAAAAGAAAAAGAAAGCTTTTGTAACAAATATACATAATCAAACAAAATAAATTCCTGCACTGGTTATGTTTAGATATGTATTTCTGCTTCTATAATTTGAGTCCTCTTGGACCTTTATTTTATTTATTTTGTTAAATATTTCCCAATTATCCTTTAACCTGATCAATTCTGGGATCAAATTGGGTCAAATATTTGGCACTTTTATCTTATAATGTCACAACTCATTAGCCTACTCCACTCATTTTATAGATTAGGAAACTGAAACCTCCAAGTAGTTACATAATTTAACCAAGGTTATATAGACAGTGATAGGCAGAATTTGAACTCAAATCCTTGGACTCCAAAGCCAATCATCTTTCTAATATACTTTTTCTGATCTCTCCTCCTCTTTCCCCCTCCCTTTGCCTCTCTTTTTTTCTCTTTGTCTCCCTCCTTCCTCTTTCTTTCCCTCTCTCTTTCTCATTCTTTTTCCTCCTCTCTCTTTCTCCCTCTTTCCTCTCTTCCCTAACTCTTCTCTCCTTCTCTATCAGTCTTTCTCCTTCCCTGTCCTGCTTAACTTATCCTCTTTGTGTATCTCTCTTCTCTCTTTTCTCTCTTCTTCTCTCCCTCTTTTCAGTCTTTCTCCTTTTATCTACTCCTTAACTTTTTCTCTCTGTCTCTCTTTTCTTATCTTTTCTCACCTTCTTTTCTTTTTTCTTTTCCCTCTTTCTTCTTCTCTCCCTTTTCTCCTTTCCTCTCCTTAACTTCTCCTCTATCTCTCTTTTTTCTTCCTCTTCCTTTTTTCTCTCTCTCTCTTTTTCTCTCCCTCCCTTTTCAATCCTTCTCTTTTCCTCTCCTCCTTAACTTCTCCTCTGTGTGTCCTCTTCTCTCTTTTCTCTCCCTCTTTTCCTTTTTTCTCTTTTCTCTTTCTCTCCCTCTTTTCCTTTCTTTTCTTTTCTCTCTTTTTCTCTCCCTCTCTTTTCAGTCTATCTTCTTTCCTTCTTCTCTGTCTTTTCTCATTATTTTTTCATTTTTTTCTTTTCCTTCTCTCTTCTCTCTCTCTCTCTTTTCAGTCTTCCTCCTCCTCCTTAACCTTTCTCCCCACGACCATCTGAGCCTGTTATTCTATTGCTACAAACATGGTACATGACCTTCTTATGTCATAGAAGCCTCCCTGTTGTACTTCTCAGTGCCAACTTGGACTATTTTTCAATAACAAATATTTTTGAGGTAGTGTTTTTTTTTATGTAGAGGCTCCAGAGAGCTCTTTAGCTGATCATTTAAATAAACCTTTATGAAAGGAGCTGTAGAAAACAACTGGGAGTGACAAACAGAAATGAAATTGGCTTGTACAGCATCTGAACAAATAGTCATCATGTCTATATTAAGGTACTCATTTTAGGAATAGGTCTAGTAAGATGTTTCAGGACAGAATTTTTTCCTCCCAGATAACAGCAATAAAAAGGATGATAAGTGGTTCAGCTATAAAATGAGGAAGATTGAACAAAATGACTTCCAAAGTTCCTTGCAGTTCTTTATAATCCAGTGTCTGGTGCTTTATAAAGGGTAGGCTGACTGGGGCCCAAAAAGATCCCTTTCCAGTGGTGAATTTTTTTTATTCCTTATTGTGTGATTAGTTTATTACTAGACATTAGTCAGTAAGCATCTATTAAGCACCTGTGTTCCTATGCTAAGTTCTAGAGATACATAAAAAAGCCAAGAACCATCTAAGGAGACTTGTTGAGGTGACATTCTCAGTAAGACTTTCTTCGTTTTGTAGGCTTTTTGGTCTAGATGGTTTTCATTTATTTTGGAATGGCTGAAATGTAGATGTGCAGAATCCATATGTGGGCAGCTTGGTGGTGCAGTGGGCAGAGTGCTGGCTCAGGAGGCAGAAGCTTGATCTCCCTGAGTTCAAATCCATCCTCAGACACTTAGTAGCTCCATGACCCTAGGCGAGTCATGCAACCCTGTTTGCCTCAGTTTCCTTATCTAGAAAAGGAGCTGGAAAAGGAAATAGCAAACCAGTGTCTGTGCCAAGGAAAACCCAAAAGGAATCGCAAAGAGTCAGACATAACTGAAACAACTAAACAAGAACAAGGTGTACCCTGAAAGCCTTGGATTGCGAGAGGGAGAAAATAAGGAGGTCTTGTTCTCCAGGACACCCTGTGTCGCTTTGTGGTGTTGTGTAATGAGTAGCATGGCGGCTCCATTGGGGTGGACAAAAGTATTTTCTTTGGCTTGTCCTCCTCAGGGATCTGAAACTGGATGGAGGACGGCAGTCTGCGGGAGCTGTGAGCTTGAAGGAGATCATTGGCCTTGAAGGCGTAGAGCTGGGAGCAGATGGCAAGGTGAGAAAGCTTGGCTTTAAATGGGGAGTTTCCCAGGGCCTATCCTGAAGCTGATGGAGCTAGCAAGGGCCTGGCCTGCCAGGACAGGGCATGGGATACTTAGTAGCAAGTGGGCCTTGGAGGGACGGATTTCTGAGTCCCCATCCTAGGATCTCCCGGCCCCACCAGCAATCTTACACACACTAATAAGTCCATAGCAGTATGGTTTGAGTTCCCCGAGTAAATTATCTCTCTTCCCCTGCTGCTTATAACCCAATGTTCCACACATCCCAGGAGCACTGCTTCCCCCTTAACACGCTGCACTTGAGAATGTAGTGATTAGTGGTATGAAGACATTCATTAAGAGGTAATGCAAACGAGCAGCGTCCCAGCTGCCTTCTCAGTGTCAGCTCAGGAAATGTGATACTTGGTCTGTTCTTTGGCATCCCAAACTGTGTCCCCGGGAGACTCGACAGGACCTTTGGCTGGCTCCACACACTAACGAGCACTGTGTACAAGGGCAGCCGAATTCTTCCATCACCACTGAATCAGTGTGTCATTGCCAGATGGAGAGCTAGAAGGGGGAAGAGAGAGAGACTTGGGAACATATTTAATTCTCCTGAGCGGGATCCCGTTCAGTACTATAAATTCTTCACAGAACCACCATAATATACAAGTATTTCTTCAGTGGTGAACATTTTACTTTGGAAGGGGGAGCTTCCAGGTGTGACCTTTACAAGGAATGGGAGACCTGGGAAATGAACTCCTCAGGTAGCCAGTCAAAAAAGTTCTTGGTCTCCCATCTCATTTAGTACCAAACTCATATTTATTATTTATTTATTATTATTTTTATTATTTTCCCTGCCTAGTTCCTTTAAAAAGAAATACACTTGGGGGCAGCGAGGTGGCGCCATGGATAGAGCACCAGCCCTGAATTCAGGAGGACCCGAGTTCAAATCTGGTCTCAGACACTTAATATTTCCTAGCAGGAAAGTCATTTAACCCCAGCCTCAGGGGGGGGAAAAAAAAGAAATACACTAAAGCTGAATTTATGTGTTTGGAAGGACAAGACAAGATGATATTAAATAACATAAAAAAGCCATCATGGCATGGTTGATAGAATGCTTGATGGGTTATGGAGTGATTTGAATTCAAATTCTATCCCTGAGACTTATTAGCAGTATGGGCAAATCACTCAACTTTCTGGCACCTAAATAAGCCATAGATGGGCTGAGATCTCTGTGAGCGGAAGGAGTCCACATTGGGAGTCCCCTGTGCTGAAAAAAACCTCAGCTCCTTTGAGTATTGGAGTTAGGTATTAAGCAGCATGTGGCAGACACCACATCATGTGATTTATTTAGCTTTAAAAAAATATCCCATCGTCTCCTTGGGACTACTGTCTCATGTTTGCCTGGTCTGTCTTCATCTTTTTTAGACTGTTTCTTACACCCAGTTTCTATTACCCACCAATGCCTTCGGAGCTCGGAGAAACACCATAGACTCCACTTCTTCCTTCTCCTCCCAGTTTCGTAACGCCAGCCATCGTAGTCTTTCCATAGGAAGGGCAAGCAGCAGCACCCAAGGGAGCATCGACACAGGTAACTTTGGAGCTCTGGCTCTTGCCCTCAGCCGGTAACTTTCAGCCCTTTTCTCAGCGTGACTTCCCCTCGGGTCACTAGAACAGAATAAAGCACAAACAAGGTCAAGTGTGAACGGCTCCTCCTTTGGGTTGTCCCCACTGTGGGAACTGGATTGACTTCCTGAAGGAAATCTTGATTACTTTTAGCTTGGTCAGTATGAGCCATTGTGGGGAGATTGATTTATGAGGACCGAGCTCATTAAAAAGACATATGACTTCCATTCCTGCCCATGGAAGATTTTTTTTTTATAAAAAAATTTTATATCTTTAAATTTATTTATATTTATATTTGTTAATTTATTTCCTTACATCCAGATATGAAGCACAGTTCTGTGTTTTCTTCTGATTTTGTCATGGGCAGGTTCATGACACCTGGGAGAATTTACATACAACTTGCATGAATTAAGAGGAATTTCCTATCTCAAAAATTTCTCAGAAATTTGACAATAGGATGTCTTAAATGGAGAAATAATAGTGTCAAAAGGGCAATCCATTCCCAGAGGGGATGAGCTTTACTGTCATGCACATGTCTATTAGAATACGAAGTAGGGGATCCAATAGGGAACTAAATGGAGTGAACCAACAGTAGGTCAGGTTTCACTCTGAACTTCCAGGTAGCTTTCTGTTAGAGACTTTCAGGGCCATTAACGACTCCTCTGTGTACATGTCTGTGTGTGTGTGACCCCTAGGTAGTGACCTGGGAGATTTCATTGATTATGACCCAAATCTTTTGGACGATCCTCAGTGGCCCTGTGGCAAGCACAAGCGAGTTTTAATCTTTCCTTCATATATGGTGAGTAAATCTGCTGGAGTGCCAAATCAGGCCATTTCTGTGACTCTGCAAGCCTCCACACTATTAGCCTTACTAAAACTTATTGTGAAACATGGGAAGAAGGGTCAGCTGTGGGACCAGCATCTGCTTTCCTGGACCCTCCTTCACCTCTCCCCCCAGGAAATCTATTGAGATTAGTGCCTCCATAACATATAGCTTTCTAACAAGTTAAGAAAGCAGCACTAAAAAAAAATTAGAAAATAAAATAAAAAAGAAAGCATCACTGGCTGCAGGTTTGCTCAGTACTCCTTCAGGACTAACCCACCCTAGCCCTGCCTTGGGGAATAAAGGAACATATACCTGAGTTAGCTCCCAAACATGGTAGCCAGTCTAACATTCCTTGCAAGAACTCAGAGCCCAAGGCCAAAAGCTAGAATAGGGATGGGTAGACTAATCCCAAGTTTTAAAATGTGGCCAGCTAGCATTCCCTCTTGGAGCAATGTTGTTACTGGTGCTTCTTGGGGATGTCCACATGACCACAAACAAATCAGATGAGACCAAAAAATTTGTTTAGTTAGCTCTGCTGCCAAATTGATCCCAACTATTTAAATCCACCACATCTAATCCTATTTCAGTGAGAGAGTACCAGGTTTCCACCACACACACCCTTCCTCTTAAGGGCTTGTAGTTTCATCAGTGTAAGAAGTTTCTCATATGGAGATATCTTTGGGCAACTAGTTTGAAGGAAAATGGTGAATTACTCTAGTGTCTTTGCCAAGAAAATCCCAAATAGGGTCAGACATGACTAAACAACAACAATAAAGGAAGTTACCAATAGATAACTTGAGTGATCTGAGGCATTATACGCAATGTCATCTAGACCAGAGCTTCCTAATTTTCTCCTACTTGTGACCCCTTTTCGCCCAAGAAATTTTTACGTGACCTGGGTATAATAGGTATATAAAGTAGGTATAAAAATCAAACATGTACTGATAATAAAGCATAAAGAAATTTATTTTAAAACAATTCTTTGGCATATTTATAATTTTATCATTTATCAAAGATGAAAGCAAATTTACAAAGTAATGAGGTGGATGTGTTTGTTCATTTTTACATTAAGAATTCAGTCTTGACATAATATTTGATACTGCAGGATGTAGAGCATCTAACATTTTTCAGAGTTGATTGACATTTTGATATTTCTCATAATCAGTTATACAACTTCACATGAGATCACAACCCACAGTTTAAGAAACTTTGATATAGATTATTGACTATATGTGTCACAGGCAGAACTTGAACTCAACTCTCAGATACCAAGCAGCCTCTTTAATCAAATGTTTATTTCTACCTGTCTATATTCTTCTAAATGAAAAGTCAAAAAGCTCTCTTCTCTCCTGATTGCCACAGTGTAGATGAATTTTAAACTGAAGCCCCAAAAAGTAACCCTGTAATACTCTGAAGAAATGTGGCTCCCCCACATTTGGACTTTTGTTTAAAATGTTTTCCTGGATTCATACAAATGGCACCTACCCAGACATCCTGTGAAAGAGCAAAGGGGAGATTTTGGAATTGACAGAATCACTAGGGCTGCTTCCAGCGGTCCTGTGCTTTGGGCCCCCAAAGTCCCAGGAGGCTGACCATGGAAATGACGAGTCCAGACACCCAAAATCCAGTTCTTTCAGGAAGGGTGTGCAGCATTAATTACCACATTTCCCCAGTGCCCTGGGGGAGGGGACTGAGTGCGAGCAGAGAGTCTGTCCTGGACATTCTGTACTTTGTGCACAGCTCTGGTTTGTAATTAAAGTTTCATTAACAAGTCAGCATACATCATTAGAGCCTGCCAGCTGCAAATCCTTAGACTTTTTTTTTTTTCTTCGTCTTTATGGGTGTGGGGAGCAATTAAGAGGAGAAAGTGAGCGAGAGGTGAGATAATGCAAACAGACTTAAAACTCATTCATTCACAAAGATTTCTAGGTCCTTTACATTTCTGGGCAGAAATCCCAGTTGTGTAGTTTTGACATTAGGGAGAGAACAGCCTAATTTAATTTAAAATGTCTATAGGGATCACTGATTTTCCAATGATGGGGTTTTTTGTTTGTTTGTTTTTTTACCTGAAATCTCAAAGAAACCTACAGATTTCCTACATAATATATTAGATTTACTTACTTAATCCCAGATTCTTAAGTGCCTTCCTTTTCCTTACTGCATCCCCAACACACACACACACACACAGAGAATGATGTGAAAATATGCCTTAACTCAGGAGAATACAACTCTGAAAAATGTTAGATGTTCTACATCCTGCAGTATCAAATATTACGCCAAGTCTGAATTCTTTATGTAAAGATAAACAAGCACATCCACCTCATTAGTATATGAAAAATAATTTTTAATAGGAAATACATAGCATTAATTGTATAAAGTATGTGGCTCATTAAAGAAAGACCTGCAACCGATTTCCTTGCCTTGGGAGGCTTCCCCAGAGAGCTTTAAAAATAAGACTCATGACAGGTATTTATTTACATATGTGAGACAGGTGACTGGACTGAATGACTTTTTATATACGTAGCTTTTTGATTATACACCAAAATGATTGTTATACTTTTATGAATTGTGTTTTCTGTCATTTAAAACAACGTCATTCTTCTAAAAAGAAATGCACTACTTAAAAATGAACTTTAAAAGACTTCCTATCTCTACAATCTTTCTCTGTGTATTTTCCGCAGATTTTTTTAAAACTCATTTTGTGTTGCGTATAACATTGTGACTTCCTAAATGGCATTCCAGCCATAGCTTGTGGCATAAATATTTGAGCCAGCATGCATTTTAATTGTGTGCAGATGTTATGAATGTAAGGCGTCTCTCTTGACTCCTCACTCATTCCAGGAAGTTAAGGGAATGGAAACACTACAGGAGAGCTCGAGCTGTGGACAGTTTGAGACACAATCTTTCTGTGACAAATCAGGAGTCATTCTTCCCATGTACAAAATTGCCCACTCATTGGGAATGGCATGGCTAAGACTAAATGGGCAAAGCTGTCTCTTCCTCTGGTTCTCCTGCTCAGGTTCAGTGTTAATTCAGAGATGGAAAATTGCATATTGATTGACTTGGGGAAAAGGGGATGAGAGGAAAGGACCAAATCTGTATCCATAGTAAACCCAAGATTATGTTTTTAGTTTCTATTACACAGAAATGGAATATAGAAAATAGATGAGTCATCCTTTCATTTTGTCTAGTGATTTACCAACCTCTTAGGGAAATTGATTAAAATGCTTAGAACAACTGAACTGTCCATCTGTTCATCGCTAACTAGATTTAGTAAAGGACCACTGCTCTCCTTAATTACCCTAGCTAACATGGAGCATCTGCTTCCTCAGCGCCTTTTGGAGCCTGCTATTTAGATGGAAATCAGACAGTTGCAAGTGAAGTAAAGTGATTTTTAGCTTTTCGTTGAATCTTAATGATTTCAGCTTTCTATTGAATTTCATCTAAATTTCATTGAAATTTATAATTTTCATTGAATTTCTTTGAATTTTAGAAAAGACAGCCCTACTTTTTATATGTGAGGAAATTGAGGCTCCAACAAATTAAGTGATTTGCCTCAGATTGAGTGGCTTAAGTGCCACACTGGAGTCAGAAAACTTGAGTTCAAATCCAAACTCTTATGATGTGACCCTGGACATATAACTTAACCCTGTCTGCCTCAGTTTCCTCATCTGTAAAATGAACTAGAAAAGGAAATGACAAACCGTACCAGTCTCTTTGCCAAGAAGACCCCACCCCCAACAACTGCACACACAACTTAGCAGCATGTCTTCTGATTCCTGGTCCAGTCTATCAGTATGCATCTTTGGAATATCCACCAGAATAGTCTGGTCCTGATTATGAAGATGATAATGTTGAATGATAATAATTAGGGATATGTAAGTAAATGTTTAACAACCAGCTTTCCAAGAAGGGAGATGTACATAAAATATACTTTCTAAATTAAGATGCATTATTTAATCTAATTCTCTAAAACACCCTCCATTCTGGACAGTCAACATATGAATAAACCAGGCCCTGATTTATAGCCTTTGCCATTTTCAGAGGTGAAAATGCTCACAATTAAAAAAATTTTTTTTCCCTTTCTGAGGCTGGGGTTAAGTGACTTGCCCAGGGTCACACAGCTAGGAAGTGTTAAGTGTCTGAGACCAGATTTGAACTCGGGTCCTCCTGAATTCAAGGCTGGTGCTCTATCCACTGCGCCACCTAGCCGCCCCCTCACAATTAAAATTTAACATTTAGATCCTTATATCAGTTTTGAGTGGTCTCAAACATACCCCCAATAACAACTCACATTTATATTGAATTTTGTTTCTCCTGCCTTAGAACTCTAAGCTAGCTTTCTGTCTATCATGTCCTCCTTCTTGTCCCCATTTGATTGAAGAGGAAAAATTAAGGCTTTTACAGAGTACAGGACTAAAGATAACTTGTAAGAACTATTACTCAGGCTGAGACCTGGTGAATTCAGAACTGGTAGCAAGATAACCAACTAAAGATTTGTTGTTGTTAGTCAGTTGTGTTTGACTCTTTGTGACCCCATTTGGGTTTTTTTTGGCAAAGATATTGGAGTAGTTTGCTTTTTCCTTCTCCAACTTCATTTGCAGATGGGGAAACTGAGGCAAACAAAGAAATGATTTGCCTAGGGTCACACAGTGAGGCTGAAGCAGACTGAGGTTTTCCTGGCTTTAAGCTTAGCACTCTATCCAATGAGCTTCCTAGCTGCCCCTAACCAAACAGCTTCAAAAATTCAGAGACAGCCCATGTGAGTGATGATTTTTAAAGAGTACAAAGTGGATAGAGGAGAAGGGTAAGCTTTTATTGGGGCTTTTTACTGAGACACTTACTGGAACGTCCAACAGTGGAATCTATGTTCTTCATGCCGGTGTTATGGAGTCAGAGCTGAAACTCTGACCACCGACTGCCGGGATTTCCTGACTCACCAAGTGGTGTTAATCACACCTATGAGACATGGAGGGAGAGGAGCTCTTGGCAACCTTCTGTTCTGTCTCTACACCTCCTGTCCGGAGTTCATCCCCCACAAAGACACTCACTCACACAGGTCCACCTCCCCTCACCTCTAGGGACAGGTGGGACAGCCTTCTGGCCCTGGAATCAGAGATCTGAAAGCTCCTCCTCAGAGGCCATCAGGCCGTCGGAGACAGCGAGCCCCGTTAGTTAAGTCATTCAGTAGTGAATGTCTGAGGCAAGAGCTTAATGGAGGCCTTCCTGCTTCCCAGGTCAGTGCTTTGTCCACTCACTGGAGCATACCTACGGGGGTTAGGCAGGAGGCAGTTTTGCAAAGCTGAGTTGCACAGTGTAACTTTGGTCAGGGAGAGCGGCTTTGGATATGATGAAGGGTTTTGCTTGTTTGGTTTTTTAAAATAAATTCTTGGTGCTTTAGCATCTGTGTGATAGGTGTGGAGTAATCTTCCAGCTAAATAAACAAGTTGTGGTAACAGAAATCATAATTTTTATCCAACAAGGTAGATATAAATGCCACATGAACACACACAGAGGAATATATACACACATACACACAGAGAATACATACATGTATGTGTGTATGTACATGCTATATATACAGAGAATATATATGTGTTCTTGTGCATACATACATGTACACACAGGAATAACGTGTGTGTATTTATACACAGAGAGGAATATATATGATTTTTTATATATTTATATATATATATATATATATACACACAAACACAGGAATATATACATACATACATATACATACACACACACACACACAGAGGAATATATATGTATATACACCCAGAGAACAGGAAGGTTCTCCTTTTTCAAAGTGTGTATATCTGCTCATTTTATGTTCTGTAAGATCCCCTCCTCCCAACTGACCTTCCCCCTCTTCCCCTTAATGCAGCTGTGTACACACAGCTTCCTCGAAGCCGGCCAGCTGCTGGAGAGTGCTTTTGCATGACCTCTCCCCCTTAAAAGCAGAAATGCCATCTCTGCAGAAATGCAAGCTTGCTTTGGCCAAAGGCAGCCCCATTCATCACACCGTCCAGCTGGCTGTTGCTGATGCAGTAAAAGAGAATTGCTCTTTCTTCAGGGATTTCTATTCGTTTTAGGGGTCGCCTATAGGAAGGGCATTATATACAGCTGAAAAGTGATTATTCAGGAGGTCAAAAAGCAAACTATTTAATTAACTATCTGACTCTGGGCAAAAAAAAAAAAAAAAAGTGCTACAATATATAAACAGTAGGAGAAAACAAGTAAGAGGAAATCTGATTCTTCCCCTTTCCACATGCAATTCTTGGTTAATCAGCCAATCAATAAATATTTACTAAACACCTACTATGTGGTGTTTAGCACTGCACTAAGTGCTAAGGATACAAAAAAAAGCGGCAAAAGA
Organism: Sminthopsis crassicaudata; assembly: GCF_048593235.1. Taxonomy (NCBI): domain Eukaryota; kingdom Metazoa; phylum Chordata; class Mammalia; order Dasyuromorphia; family Dasyuridae; genus Sminthopsis; species Sminthopsis crassicaudata. Next base: position 235,246,610 of record NC_133617.1, read on the forward strand.
CAATTTCTGCCCTCAGTTTACAAAATAATGGGGGAGACACAGTAAATATATACAAAGTAAGCTTTATAAAGGATAAATAGGAAATAACAGGGGAGGCACAAGAAGTTAGAGGGTTTGGGGAAGATTTGCAGCAAAAAAAAATGGGGTTTAGTTGGGACTTAAAAGGTTAGACTTTTGGAAGCTAATTTTGATCAGAGCTCCTGTGTGAATCAGTTTTACCCTTTTTCAAATACCTTTCCCAGTAATTATTCCTGGCTTTTAAAAGAATCATCATGAGCTATATTTTAATAAGTTTCATAGCCCTTTAGGATTTGGAGAACACTCCAAGGGTTTTATCTCCTTTGATTCCCACAACATTGTGAGATAGTCGCTATGATTTTCCCCATTTTCTAGAAGAGGAAACTGAGGCTGAGTGTTGAGTTACCGGCCCACCTCACACAGTGAGTAGGTTTGAGACGGAACTTTATGAGACATGTCTGTACCTTCTGGGGATGCTGGTCCAGGAGAGGACCGATTCACTGGATCAGTGTGTGCCGGGACCCACTTTCTTCCTAAATCACTGACTCTTGCTAAATACAGAAGGGGTTACTTGCCTGTATCCTCAGGATACCACGATAGGCCAGCCTTAGTGCTAGGGCAGTTTGCTGCAAACAATTTAATTGTTCAATAAGCATTTATTAAGCATCATTTATGCTTAAGCAGACTGTTATAGGCATTGGAATACAGGTGCCAAAAAAATCAAAAGATAAAGTCTCTGGAAATTTCAAGAGACATAAGAATACTTTTAGAAGAGAAACATAAAGCTTTTTAAAGTATTGAAAACCTAAAATCGAATAAATATTTAATAATTGTCTACTATGTGTAAGGTATTAGGAAAGATACCTTCTGTGAAGAAGGTGGAATGTGAGCTAGGATTTTAAAGCTGGGTAGAATGTTAACAGGCAAGATTTGGGAGGAGAAGGCCTGGCAGAAGGAACAGTGTAAGCAAAGCTCTGGAGGTGGAAAACCTAAAATGTGTTTTGAGGGTAGATTATAATCCATTTGGCTGACATGAGAATATCTGAACTGGAGCTGTGAAAAAGCATTAGCTTTGGCTAGTGCCATGGGCAAGAATTTAAAAAAAAATAATGCCATTTTAAGGATGTCCAATGGACCATCTATATTATCTTGTTATTCTGAAAGAGATCTTAAATTTAAGTATCTGCTTATAATTTAAATATCTGGAGGAAGGAAAGGGTCAGGTAGTTAAATTTTTTAAACAGAAGTACAACCAAAACAAGGGAGGACCTTGTCACATTTATTTTTTTTAATGGAAAGCAACCTGAATTGGAGTCACTTCTATTGCATCATTATTTAAGTAAGTCATCTTCCTCTGTGCCTTAATTTCTTTCTTTTTTTTTTTTCCCCCCCTGAGGCTGGAGTTAAGTGATGTGCCCAGGGTCACACAGCTAGGAAGTGTTTAGTGTCTGAGACCAGATTTGAACTCAGGTCCTCCTGAACTCAAGGCTGGTGCTCTATCCACTGTGCTACCTAGCTGCCCCACCTTAATTTCTTTATATGTAAAGTGAGAGCATTGATTTCTAAGATACCATTAACTCTGAATCATCTGATCCTGTGAATTCTTATTTATTTCCTTCTCTCTCTACTCCAGGTAATAATGCCTGAAATAGATAGTTGGGTTTTTTGTTGTACCTGGGAAAGACTAATTTTCTCAGCTTTGCAGTCAGAAAAGTCATAACCCAAGCCATGCTCCCCTCAGAGCTAAAAGGAAGTTTAAAGCATGATGCAGGACTGTCACCATCGTGCAGTATACCTCCAAGGTATACAGAACCAACACCTGGGCCCCTCTGTGCATTGCAACCTGAACATCATCAGCTGGACTCTGCTGCTGACTCATGGGCATTTGCAGGAATCTCATTGTTGAGATTCATCTATAAAATGGTGTGGAATAACCCTGGAACTTGTCCCAGAGCAAGGGGGATGACCTTTTGCTGCAGCTAGCAGATGGGGTGTGTGTCCCAAAATTGTGCCTAAATGTCAGGCTCCTGGTCAGGCCCCATAAACGCTGCTGGCTCTGGGCTTGGTCCAAGTTTGAGTGAAAGGGTACCAGCCCTTTCCCAGGAGCCCTCAGAAACTGCTCAGGCTGCCATCTTTAAATATGGTATCTCTTCTCTGGCCCTTCTCCCCATCCCCTCAAAAAAGAGAAATACCAGGTTGGCTCTTCTTTGCTAATTGCTGCCCTCTAAATTTATGTCACTTAAGGACCAGTAATGGTTAGAAAAAGGGCAAGCAGTTTTAGAAAGAATTATTTTCTTAGCTAATAGAAGTTTTTCCAGGAATTATTTCACCATACCCCTAAGTATTTCTGTTTTCCAGAATTATTTTTTCCAGGAGGATTGGGGGGTGGGAAGGGTGCTTATTGTCTGCTAACCAATCACAATCCAATGGAGGAAAGGTCTTGTTATGTCAGAGTTTTTCTTGATGGCCTTTGAATGTCTGATTAGAAAGTAGAGGGACATTGCTTATCCTCTGCTGACTTCTGGACTTAATAGTCCCAGAAAGAAGTATAATTACCTTTGGGCTTTCTCACTAAATTTGATCCCCTTTCCTTTAGTTAACTAACCTTTCCTATCTTTTATTTTCATAACTTCAGCCTTTCCACTAAGACTAAATAATAATTATATCACCATAATTCTGTTGCCCTTAATATTATTTAAGAAAGTCAGGTATAGGGTAATGGATAGAACTGGGCTCAGAGTCAGAAAAGCCGAATTCAAGTATAAGCCTGAGCAAGTCAATTAATCCTGCAATATTCCCAAGAATTTTCTAATACTAGCAACTGATGGTGATCTGTGGTGTCATAAGAGAGTCTTCACAGGAAGTTCCCTTTGTCATTGAAAACATTGGTATTGTCTTTCTGTCTGTCTGTCTATCTGTCTATCCATTTCTCCATCTGTCTTTCTATATCCATCCATCCATCTGTCCACCTATCCATTTACCCATCTGTCCATATATCTACGATACATCTCTCTATCCATTTTTCTATCTTCTCTTATCCTATCTTATCTATTTCTATCTTCTATTTTATCTATATTTATCATCTCTTTGTCATCTATCTCTAACATTTATCTTCTATCATCTATTTATAACCCTCCATCCATGTACAATATACTTATATATTTATGTATCTTTCTACATTTGTATATTTATATACATATATAAATATACATAAACATTCATTAATATTAGGGCAGCCTCAATTTCCTCATCTGTAAAATTAACTAGTGAAGAAAATGGCAAACCAGTATCTTTGCCAATGAACCCAAATGGGTTCATAAAGACTTAGACATTATCAAAAAATGACTGCTTATTTTTATAAAATAAAAAACAGAAGGCTAAAGAAAAGATGAGCTTTTCTGGCAAGGATATTTGAAGGTAGTATGTATCCCACACCTTGAAATAACATGTCATTATTTGCTCCTGGCCACAGAATTTTCAAGCTTAATGTCTGTAAAATGCTAGACGTGTCCCTGGACCTCAAGAAAAGTACTCTGCATTAACTTCAAGAAGAGAGCTCCATATTTTAGGAAACAGAAGACTTGGTTTCACAATGAATCAGTAACAAAATGGCCTTATGGCTTTCAGCCAAGCTGAGCCATCAGTCTAGCAAGAACAACTTGTGGGGAGCAAGTCAGATTTGGGTCTTGTTTTACTGCCTGTTTCCTAAATGAAAATCTCATATCCTGTCTAACCAAGAATGTATTTGTCAAAGATAAAATAAAGCACATTTTTAGAAGGCAGAAGGAAATAAACCACCCTAAGTGCCCATTGCATTGTGCCCCAAAGGGAAGTACACACTTTTTAAATACAGAATTTACCTAAGAATGACTCAGATCTCATTTAGAAATCATTTTGCTTTGATCTCTTAAAAGCAAAGATTGTGCACTAGTAGCCCATGTGGACTACCCCTGGCCTATTTCTTATCTGTGTTTTTTCATTGTTTACCAATTAAGGAAATTTCAAGATTTAATTTTCCTAACTAATTTCAAACCAATTTTTGACTAATTTACCTTTAAAAAATTGGTAAATTTTTAATAAATTATTATATTTCTTTTGGATGAAAAGTAGTCCTGAATGCACAATCCCAGTGCTTGGTACATAGTAGGGGTTTAATAAAACTTTAATTTTATATAAATTTATTTTATTTTATTTTAATTTAATTTTAATAAAACTTGTTGATTAAATGAATACAGAAATGGCTGCATTTTGAGTGAGCTTCTTCTCTATGTTACAGACCACAGTCATTGACTATGTGAAGCCTTCAGATCTCAAGAAAGACATGAATGAGACCTTCAAGGAGAAGTTTCCTCATATCAAATTAACTCTCAGCAAAATACGAAGGTACTGTGCAGACTGACATCCATATGGCATTTTCTGTGACATAGCCCCAGCTTACCACTAAAATTGGTAAACTCTTTTGTGGGCTGGTAATTAATTCCCTGTTACAGAGATGGGGTTAGGAAAAATGTCTTTTAAGTAAATGAGTGGTTCTGTGATAGCTCTGATGTTTTGCTTTCTTCAATACTACCTGAGCCATAAGAAAAATGGAGTTAGGAGGTAAAAGATTGATAGTAAATGTTGCCACCTAGAAAACTGTTGATAGTTCAAGAAAGAACAGGCATTGGATCTATGATTTCTTTGGTAGGAGGAAATTCTATTAATTCTGTTCAATGCTTAGTCTTAAACAGATTCCTAAAACACAGAAAATAAAATATTTTGCCTACAGGTACATGGCCAGTGGGGTTTAGGCAGAATGGTCCAGAGGTGAAACTAACAAAATAAAAAATAGAAATATGCAGCCACCCAATTAGTCATAATTTGGTCACTTCCTATATTTAGCCATGTTTTAGAGTCTAGTTTCCTCGAGATTTATTTGGGTCCACAGTACGATCATCAAAATCAGCTGAAGTAGCTCTGCCTAAATTTCAATAACACCAGTATTTTAATTGTTTGGTTTGGTTTGGTTTTACAATCTACAAAGTTGCTTGTTCATGACACACACACGCAAACACATTTTTATTATAGTATTTATCTAGCTTTCTAATTGATCCACATTTTGCTAGAATGTCCGCTATATCATGTTAAATTATGTGCCTGTGTTCTACTTTGTTAATGAGTCCAAGCACAGGTGTAATTCTGACATTTATCTAAACCACAAGGCTAAACTAAAACAAATACTCATACTCTTTTATCTTGGACCAAAGATTTTTTCTAAATACAAAAGGTTCAATTTTAGAATAATCGCTTCTTAGCTCTGGACAATAATTGAGATAACCATTGGGCAAAATTTCCACTCACTACTAAGGTTTATTTTCTGGTTTGATTTGATTTAAATGTTTTTGGCTTCTCTAATGCTCTCTTGCCCCACTTCACTTTGATCCAGTTCATTCCTTATTTATAAAATGTCTACCATTGTTAGGTTTGAGTTAATTACCCTGAAGTTTATTCCATTATCTGACTTATTGTCTCTATCCTGCCTTCTGTTTTCATCTTCCTATATGAGCTGCATTGAGCTGTTGTATCTAAGGAAAGTTTAAAAGTCATGTCATCTCCCATTTCCACATTATAAGCATGAGGAAGAGACATGTCTATTTTCATCTTGTGTCTTTAGAGCTTCCTCCTTTGATGCACAAAAACGACTAAAGGTTTCTAAGCTCTGTCAATCAGGTCTCACTGGAACAACTTTAATCTTGTTTTAGGACAAACCTAGGTGAGTTCAGTGAGGCTTCTCAACAGGTTGGCCACAGGATAATATGTTTTTTTGGCTACAAAAATACTCTCAGGTTGTCCACCAGCAGGTTGAGAACTGGTATTCTGCAGCTCAATCATACACAGCAGCTAGGTAACACCGTGGATAGAACCCCAAGTCTAGAGCCAGGGAGATTTGTTTCTGAGTTCAAATCTAGACTCATTTATTGGCTCTGTGACAGTAGGGCAAATCCACTCCAGTTTGTTACCCAAATAGGGTCACAAAGAGTCGATGGTGAAATGAGTGGACAACAACAACACAAAAATTGTTCTGCTAAAGAAAATATTCACACTTCTGAAATGCGTGCTCCTTGAAGTATCAAAGTATTAAGTACTTTCAATGATATTCAAAGGAAATTTTCTCCATCTAGAAAGCAAACAGCCTTTGTCTACTTTGAGAAGCTGGCCCTCAAGGGGAAGCTAAACAAACAACCAGAAGCTTTGTGCAGGGGCCTGTGTACTGCTAACTTCCAAAATTGGAAGTGACTTCAAAAAATGAAACAAACACTTAATTTATATACGTGTGCTTGAGACCCAATAGCTGGTGAAATCTGTGGTCCTTGAAGTATTCAAAGTATTAAGTACTTTCAGTGATGTTCAAAGGAAATTCTTTTCATCTAGCTAGCTAATAGCTACATATCTGTGAACCTTGAGTATCAAAGTATTAAGTACTTTCAGTGGCATTTAAAGGAAATTTCCTCCATCTAGATAGCTAACAGCTACATAGGACCTAATACATAAGTCCTAGAGGGTGACCTGAGGTTAAGGATGCAACCAATAAACATCAGAGGTAGAATTGCAGTCTGTTTCTTTTTAGGGAAGAACCCAACTGTCTATGCACTATATCAAACTGTCTCTTAATTTCAGTAAAGGAAAAAAGAATGCATTAATATTGGCCCTATGAATCACATTATTAACAATAATAATAAAATCATAATCATAATAGAAATACTACCAACAATAACTGATATGTAGCTAGTACTTTAAAGTGGATAAAGCCTATAACATGTATCCTCAGGTAGGAGGAAAGAGCCCTGGTTTTGGAATCAGAGGGTGTAGGTTCCAGCCCCTCCTATGTCAGCCTATTTATGTGACTTTCCAGTAACCTCCAGGGTTTTGATTTTCTCCCATGTAAAAATAGGGTGGACATGATGTCCCCTCAACTCCCTTCCAACTTTAGACCAGTCAAGCTTACAATAACTCTTAAGGGGTCCAATGCAAGAATGGTTATGTATATTTTATAAATGCTTTCTTCATTTAATAGGCTAAAGAATGCCCAAAGATGGCCTCTGTTGCACAGTATCTTTGGAGGGGAGCTGAGAAAAACTTTCAGAAATCAAGTTTTGCTTGTCTTTGCTTTTTGCCAAGTGATCAAGTTCCAGGCTGTTGACAGGTTATGTTTTCTTTTTCCTTTCTTTCTCTAGTCTGAAGCGAGAGATGAGGAAACTTGCACTGGAGGATTGTGGCTTCGAGGAGCCTACAGTGGCCATGGCCTTTGTCTACTTTGAGAAGCTGGCCCTCAAGGGGAAGCTAAACAAACAGAACCGGAAGCTTTGTGCAGGGGCCTGTGTACTGCTAGCTGCCAAAATTGGAAGTGACCTCAAAAAACATGAAGTCAAGCACTTAATTGATGTAAGTATGCTTGGGACCCAATAGCTAGTGAAGGGCCCATTTTTAGTTTGGTGAGCATCCATCCAAAGGATTCTTTAGGTATTATGAAATCATCTTAAATAGCTATAGAACTCAGAGGCACCTGTCAGATGGATTGCCTTACCTGGGAATAAATAGAAAAGGACCTTACCTTTTTTCCCTCTCTCAGCAATGACAAACATTTATTTTTTCCCCACTCAATAGTATTTTATTTTTTCCAATTATATGTAAAGACAGTTCCCAACATTCATTTTTATAAGATTTTGAGCTCCAATTTTTTTCTTCCTCCTTTCCTTATTTCTTCCCTCTCCAGAATAGCAAGTAATCTGATATAGGTTATACATGTACAATCATTTTAAACATATTTCCATATTAGTCATATTGTGAAAGAAAAATCAGAACAAAAGAGAAAAACCACAAGAAAGGAAAAAAAAATGAAAATGGTATGCTTCAATCTACATTTAGTTTCCATAGTTCTTTCTCTGGATATAGATGGCATTTTCCATCCCAAGATTGGAATTGAATGACAAGCATTTATTAAGCACCTACTGTGTTTCCATGAGGACAGTCTCTATCCTTGAAGAGTTTCTATTTCACATAAAAATGAGGAAGAACAATTGTGAGGAAGGGAGGATTAGACAAAATTCACTTTGGCAGGAGTATAGGAAGAAGCCCAGCCTTTACTCTTGCCATAAAATTTGTGGGGTAAAACTGTGGTAGAACTGTGGTCCCCAGCACCAGGAGCCTGCCAGAATCAGCAGAATATGATCCAAATAGTGGTAATACAACTTGGTGATTTTCCTGCATAGCTGATTGCTTATCACTGGGGAAAGACTTAGGGTTATAGCTGCTCTTGTAAAGAAAAGTAGCCATTTAGAAGCAAAAGAAATAGAGTTCCTCTGAGGTTCACTTGCATGGTTACTGCCTGAACCATCTGTGCTAACTCATATTCAGGGGCAATGTGATATGGTGCAAATAGAGAATGGCTTGAATTTGATTCGGGGAATAAAGAGTCTGGGTTTCAATGTTCTGTTCCTTCCTGGGTACCTTGGGGCATATTGGGAGTGGACTAAATGATTGCTAATAGCTTTAAATTTATGATCCTATTCTGATGAAATCTAAGTACTATGCTTGAAATAATCAAAGTATTATTTCTAAAGTACTTGTTTATAATCTATTTATTCATTATGTGGAAAGATTCTGAGATTACATGCTCCCACCCAACTAAAAGTACTCCAGGGCCACATGTAGTGAATATATACATATACATTTAGCATTAAGAGACTTCCATAGATCTTCCTTAAATGATATAGACACACAGAATGAATATTGAAAAAGGCAAAGTGGCAATAGGCATACTTAGTAATTATATGGTAATATACCACCTAGTATAAAGCTAATGTAATCAGTGCAAAAGTGGCTTGCTTCAGCAATTTGCCTAATGAATTCCAAGCCAGCAGTAATCTGAATAGGCAGCCAACTCTTCTATGGACTAAGCTTTCTGAATGGACCACACAGCACAATGTGAGCGCGCCAATCAGAATGCAGCCTAATCAGAATTTTTAAATATCTTTACAAAAACCCAGGGATGTGCTGCTAAATATTTAACAACCAGCTTTCCAAAAAGATGGCAGGTTTTTATTTGTTTGTTTAATCTGCTTTTTTTTTTTTTTTTTTTTTTTTTTTACATTTTCTCATTCTTAAGTCTAGATAATCAACAAAGCAATAAATCAAGCCCTGGTTTTTGTAGCATTTGCCAGTTTCTGAGATGTAAATACTCACACTGAAAATTTAACAATCTGCTTTTTGGAGCCTGAACCAACACACCCCTGAGGAAATCTTCCCCAGTGACTCCCATCATCATTGCTTTTCCCCATTGTGAACTGTTACATTCTGTACTACAAAACTCAAGAATCTCAGCATTGGAGGAGTGATCATCCATTCCTACTCATGTCTAAACAAAAATCTACTGTACAACGTGCCCGACCAAGGGTCAATCATCCTTGGCTGAAAGACCTCCAGAGAGAAGGAACCTGTCCCCTTCATAAAGTAGCCCATTAATTCTAATTTTTATGAAATCTATCATTCTTCCAAATTGTTTTTCTCATCACAACTTCCATCTGGGACCAAATACAACAAATTTAATCCAACCTCCACGTAATAACCTTTGGAGAACCAATATCATGCCTCAGTTCCCTTCCCCTCAAGTCTAAACATTCTTGGGAGAGGGAACAGATTCCCAATTTCACCAGCATAGGAAGGAAACATTTTCTGCTGATACATCTCTCTAGCTACTCTGCAGCTTAGCATCCTAGTTACCAGGGAACCCTGAAAAGTTAAATGATACACCCCACAGCCAGAATGTATCAAAGGCACTATTGGAACTCCTTGCTGACATTGAGGTCTTGTTTCTAAAGCCTAAATACCCTTAGACCCCCAGTTAACATCCCCAGTTCTTTCAACTAGCCTTCATATAACAAGCTCTTCTTCCTCATCCTGGTTGCCCCCCACTAGACTGGGTATTCTTAACCTTTTTCTGCCATAGACCTCTTTGTCAATATAATGACCATTTTTTGGAATAATGTTTATTTTATGAATCAAATGCATAAAATAAAATACATAGGATTAGAAGAGAAATTCATTATATTACATTACAGTTTGGACAACTCTCAGGTTGAGCTCTGAAATCAAATCAGTCCTCAGACACTTATTATTTGTGTGCCCCAGGTAAGTTTCCTCATTTATAAAATGGGTATAATAACAAAACTTATTATACTTATATTCTCTCTCTCTCTCTCTCTCTCTATATATATATATATGTGTGTGTGTATATATATATATAATAGCGTATTTGTGAAGATAAAATGAGATATGTGTAAAGTTTGTCATAAAGTTTAAAATATCAGTTATTATACAGTTATTAAAAACATTTTTAAAAACAAGTTTACGGACATTCTGAAATCTATCCAAAGACCCCAGGTTAAAAATCTCTATTCTGGAAGTTCTCCAGCAGATCAGTGCCCTCCCTAAAAAGGAAGCCCGGAATGGAATAATTTTCCTGGTGTGTTCTGGCCAGGCAGAGGACAAAGAAATCAGAGTTCCACAAGTCTACTCACCCAACATGTCTCATCAGGCAACTCGTTTGGTCTGTTGGTTCATATAGAGCTTGACTTGAACACGTATAAAATCCCATCTTATCCACTCATGCATTGTTTGTGATTGTCCTGGAGGGCAGGGATTTGTTTCTTTTAATATCCCCAGTACTTAGCACACTTATTGTTGTTCAGTCTTGTCCAATTCTTTGTGACCTTATTTGGGGTTTTCTTGTCAAAGATCCTGGTATGGTTCACCATTACCTTCTCCAAATCATTTTCCCAATGAGGAGACTAAGACCATCCCAGGGGGGTAATGCCTTGCCTAGGATCACGCAGCTAGTGTGTGTCTGAGTCCGGATCTGAGTCTTCTTGACTTCAGATCCCCGTTCCGTCCACCACATCACCTGGATACCCACTTAGCTCTAGCCTGGCACCCAAAAGGCATCTAATAAGTGTTTGTTGGCTGATTACTGACTGAGTGTGCCTTCTGTGTCAGCCTTGGCTTTTTTTGTAAGTTCCCTAAAACCTAGTACCCTAACTTTCTATCCTAGTCTGCCTTTGACTAAGACAGTGCCTGGAACAAAAGTGCATCCTCCCTGAGTGATTTAGATGTGATACACAGAGAAAACTGGGCAGCTGAGTCCCAGGGAGGGCCAGGCCGGAAGACTCATTTTCCCGAGTTCAAACCTAGTTTGCCTTAGTTTCCTCATCTGTAAAATGAGCTGGATAATGGCAAACCACCCCAGTCTCTTTGCCAAGAAAACTCCAAATGGTCTGTCAAAGAAATCATAAAAGAGGGACCCACATGTGCAAAAATGGAGCAGCCCTCTTTGTAGTGGCAAGCAGCTGGAAACTGAGTGGATGCCTATTGGTTGGGGAATGGCTGAATAAGTTATGATACATAGAATACAATCAGCAGGATGATTTCAGAGAGACCTGGAGAGACATACAGGAACTGATGCTGAGTGAAATGAGCAGAACCAGGAGATCATTATACACAGCAACAAGAAGATTCTGTGATAATCAATTCTGATGGGCATGGCGCTCTTCAACAATGAGGTGATTCAGGCCAATTCCAATAGACTTGTGCCTTAATCCTTTTCCATGTGACCTTGAAAGGATTGATCACTTGTGTATTGATTACAGTATGTTTGCTGAAGAAAAAAATAAAAATAGAAAAATGATTTCTTGGGTTAAAAACCCTCCATAGCTTGAGTAAGTCACAACCAACCAATCACTTAGTCAGTGAGCAACGTGATGAAAGGTGCTGTTCACATCCAGAAAGAGAGGTATGGAGATTGACTGTGGATCAAAGCATAGTGTTTTCTACTTTTTATGTGTTGTTGCTATTTGCTAGATTTTTTTCCCTTTTAATCTGATTTTTCTTGCTCAACATGATGAATATGAAAATATGTTTAGTTTAATTAAAACATGTTTAATATCAGATTGCTTGCTGTCTCGGGGAGAGAATGGGAGAGAGAGGGAGAAAAATTTGGAACACACGGTTTTGCAGAGGTAAAAGTTGAAAATGATCTTTGCATGTATTCAGAAAAATAAAATACTGTTTTAAAAAATAATAAAACACCAAATGGGGTCATTACAAGTCAAATACAGCTGAAATGACCTAACAATAATGGAAGACCATACGACATGAATACTGTGGATGTAATGCTTATTGGTTGTTGTTTTTTTTTTTTTCCTCTCTTCTATTTCAGAAACTGGAAGAGAAGTTCCGGCTGAACCGACGAGAGCTGATTGCCTTTGAATTCCCAGTCTTAGTGGCCTTGGAATTTGCTCTCCATCTGCCCGAGCATGAAGTCATGCCCCACTACAGACGCCTGATCCAGAATTCCTAGCACAGGCTCCCCTCCTGGGGCAGAGGGAAAGACTGCTTCCTTTGAGGTCTGTGGAACAGCAGTTACGACTGGAAATGCAAAAATGGAACTCAAAATATACCAAATTTTTTTCCCATTCAACATCGTTTTCTTCTGTAGTAGAACTGTCCTAAAGACATTTCAGGGACTCTTCAGTCTTTTTCAGCCTAGAGGAACTCATGGTAGCTCTCGACTACTCAGAGCAAAGCAAGGAGAGAAACCAGTGGAGACCCCATGCTGACCCTGGAGAAATGGGCTTTTGGGGACCAAGGACAAATGTTCAGTTGCCCATCTCAGCTTCTTGGAGTGCAAGACTTTTCTTTCACAGTCTCCATTCTGGTCTTCCTTCTGGTCATCTGTCCACCTTGCAAACCCAGACCAGGACCTTCTCTCTTTTACTATTTCTCTATTGACTTGTTCCAACCCGGGGTAGGGACAGTTGAAGGGAAGGGGAGAGGGGACTTTCAGAAATGGGGGAAAAGCTTTTAAAAAGATATCTTCCTTCACTGTGTCAAAAAAGAGTGTGCCAATCTATTTTTGTATCTGATATTGGAAGTGCACTTTTCCTGGGGCAGGGGAGGGGGGACAGTGAATACGTATGTCTGGGTGCATGTTTAAATGCACATGTATGTGTGTTTACGTTCACGTATAAGTAGGGGACACTACACTCCTAGTCTCCAAACAGTGTAATAGTTTACAGAGAGGTAGCAGGTTACCGGCCTGACTTTCTGTGATGATTTCTTGAAAATGTAACTTTTGGGAAATGTGAGCAGTGAGATCACCCTTAATATTTCAGTTTCCAGTTCCAGATCATTTATCCCTTTTACACCTTTTCTGAGATGGCAGTTTCAGCTCCTGCAATAAGTCGCCAGCCCACCACTCACTCCAGAATTGTATTTTTCTTGTTCAGTCGTTTTTCAGTCATGTCCCACTCTTCGTGACCCCATTTGGGGTTTTCTTGGCAAAGTTCTGGCGTGGTTTGCCATTTCCTTCTTCAGCTCATGGAACTAAGGCAAACAGGGTGAAGTGACTTGCCCAGGCTCGCACAGCTAGTAAATGTCTAAGGCCAGATTTGAACTCAGAAGGATAAGTTTTTCCACTGCACTGTCTCGCCACCCTCAGTATTGCATGGAGGAAAGCTAAAAGGGCCAGCAGTCCGGAATACTTGTTCTCTTCCTAAAGTCCTTTGCCCCCTCCGCCTGTGTATAGTCCACCCTTGCACTTTTGCCACCTGGGAGGTGGTCAGAGTTGCACTCTGTCCTGTTGTATTTCTGTGCTCTATGTTAGAGTGCTTCCTGAGCACACTGGTTGTGCTACCTGGGAAACTGTTTTACCCAAATGCAGAGTACGGATAGATCAGGTTATATAAATGCTATCTTGGAGTTTGGAGAGCTGAGACAAACAATATAATAACTTTAAAACTGAGTTGGTGGAAATAAGCATTTGCCTTTTTTAAAAAAAATTATTACCATGTAATCCAGGAGCTATTTTCAGGCTGAATTTTCACAGTTCAATTCTAGTCATTTAAGCAACTTATACTGAAAAGCTTGGGCAAATGAACCAGAGTACCATGGCTACTCCGTCTTATATCACCCAAAGACAGTGTGTTAGCCTAGGGGTGCCAGAGGATTGAAGAAAGATTTCTATGTTTATGTACAGAAAGAATTTTAAAATATTTATTATATATATATATAAAATATATGTATGTGTGTATATATGCACATATGTCTAACTGACACTTTTTCCAGTGCATTGCAAATTCATCTGTCATTTCTGCCCAAACCCTTTAAAATTTGGATTCCGGTTAAGCTAGAGAAAAATTCAAAACTTTCCATCAGCCTTGGATGGGAGGTGGGGATTATGAGGAGAAATTTGATCAACAAACTTTGACCTGCCAGGGCCTGAAGTCACTGAGTCAAAAAGGACCTGAAGATCACAGCAGTGTGGAAAGGAGACATTTTCTTCGGACTTGAAGCTTACCTAAGTTTCCTCATTTTCTCCCTCTTTGCACAAGTTTGCTCATCAGGAAGCAGTGTGGGCTGATTTTTTTTTTTTTTTAATAGTGGATAGATACAAATTTGAACTCATGTAGGTCAGACCCATCACTTCAGCTGACCCAGAAAGATAAGACCATCCAATCAACAGATGCTGGTGGAGTTGCATTGATATGATACCCTGCAGTTTGGGGGCTACAAAATGCCTCCCCAGCTCATGATTTCTGCAGTACCCTGAGTTTCTAAGTCAGTTATTCCGTCCCAAGTAGAAGGGTTTGACAGTGACTGTTAGCCAAAAGACCCTCACCTCAAGATTTAATAGTCAGCCCTTTGGTGATGAGAAGCAGAGCTGGAGTTTCCCCCAGCTTCTCTCCCGGGTGTCTGACGCCTGGTCAAGCTGCTTCATTCATAAGACACCCAGAAATGTCTCAGAGAGACAGTCTCTCCATTGTCATTCTGCATTTAGTCTTTCCCCAGCTCCTGAATTTTGAAGGCAGGCAGTAGGACAGGCACTTACCTTCCCAACAACCCAAGTTCTACTGGGAGAGCCAGGAAACCCCTCGTTAACCTAGACTTGCACTTGTTGTTGTTTAACAATGTATTAATATATTTGACATTTCTCTGGTCCATTTGCTTTTTGACATTTGAAGAGTGGGCAAGAATCTGGTCTCCTTTAAAGAACCATTGATTTTAGGTCTCTTTTATTACATTCTGCCTTACTATTTGTTTTCATTTCAATTGATTGAAGAGCGGTTGTTTGATTTTTAAAGGGAAGTAGAGGGAAAGAAGGGACTTTTCCGGCATCAGCTGGGAAGAGAAACATTTTTAATAAGAGACCTCCAATTTAATGGAAGTGTCTCTGTTTTATACATAACTTGAGAGGAGTACAGGGGTGTAGAAGGGGAAGGAGGTAAAGGGAAGAGAAGTTTCCCCAAGGATTTGAGGAAGCCAAGCCACAAATGATTGGTCAGTGACTCCGGAAGGCAACCTTTTGGCTGGGAGAGGAGAGGAAGAACTGTGTCTTCTAAGAGGTGTTAAAAAAAAAAAGACATTCACAGATGAACAGCCAACCCCACCCCACCACAGATTATATTATTAAGACAAAGCTCTCATCCCACTCCCAGGCTGGCCCAGGTATTTATTCTAGCATGGGTTCGCCCTTCTAAAAATATCTGAGAGCCTGAGGGTGCAATTTGTCCCAGGCCTTCCCTGGTCCTTCAGGCTGGCCCTGGCCTGTGTACTTCTGCAGGATTGGCTTTTGTTGGTTGTAGCCATCTCCAAGAGGCCAAGATCCAACGGTCCGGCAACTCAGAAGTAAGAAGCAACTTTGGCCACAGATTGTTGTCTGATGGGACGAGTCGTGCTGCTTACATAGGAAGCTAAGCCATACAGACGGGGGAGAGAATTGCCATTTTCAGGGCTTGGGTTGCAAGGAGTCTTGCTAAGGAAGGTCCTACCTTTGAAATTCACTTGCCTTATGTGTCGGTATTATTACCCCTGAATGTTCATCCCTGATGGAATCATCAAGCTTCTGGGAAGGGCCCCAGCACAGTAAGCCCCCAGGATGAATTTAATTCCTTGGCCTCCTCATGTGGAGGCTCCCCTGCCAGAGCACAAGGCAGGGCGGGTTCAGGGATGCTGGAGCCAAAGGCTAATTATCCTCCCTTCTCTCACCATCCTGTGACATCCTCTACTAAACGCAACAGGAAATTGAGGACCAAATGGGAAAGATGAATGTTTTCCTTGGTCAAAGGAAGTTTTAATACACCATGGTTTTTGTTTCATTACCCATAAGACAGTCTAGAGACAGTCAATCCTTGGTAAATGTTGCTATGTATCATAAGCTGTACCTTACCAGGTTTGGGCTTAATTTTTTTTTTGGGGGGGGGAGAAAGGGGATTAAACTGCTTTCCCTCTTGTAACAATAAATAAAATTGTTCAGTACTAAATTCTTGTTATTACTGAGTTATCTCTAAAATATTTGCACTTTGATGCACAAAAAAGCTCTTTAGTGACTCAGGTCTTCTCCATTTAGAGGGGGTAATTTTACTTTTTCTTCCACAGTTTAGTCAGAGAAGCAGGAGATACAAGCAAATTTAAGTCAAATGTCTATCCCAAATACTTACTGACTGTGTGACTCTGGGCAAGTCATTTAACCTCTCTTAGTTTTCCTTATCTGTAAATTGGAGATTATAATAAATATTGCCCTTCCAGGGGTGTTGTGAGGGTAAAATATTTGTAAAATTTTTTGTAAAGTATTATATAAAAGCTAAGTTATATGTATATATAAAACATTGTGGTATGCAAAACACTTTATATAGATCAATATCATTTGATCTTCACATCAACTCTGTGCAGTGTTATCACCATATATACATGGAGTACCTGGAACTGAGAGAGGAGAAATAACTTACTCAGGCTGAAACAGGATCTGAATTCAGGCTCTCCTGGCCCCAGGACTGATGCTGTATACCATCTTGCTGTCTCAAGGGTGGCCATGGAAACACTTTCCCACAAAAAGAGATCTGTAAGAGAAAATATCAGGGGAAGCACCAGAAAAGTCATCTGTCTTGGAAATTTCAAAGTGCCCGTTAGAGAAAGAATTGACCATGATATAGCAAGATCAATAACCAATAAAGCTCCTATTTACATAGCAGTTTTATGGGTTTACAAAACCTCTTAATAAGAGTGTGAGATACATAGGGCATATTCTATTACTATTCCCATTTTACATATAAGGAATCTGAGGTTAAAAAAAAAAAAAAGGAAGTGTGGACAAAAGATTTGGAGTGAATATCAGGAACAATATCATTCCTATAACTCCTTAATGTTTACAAAACATAATCTAAAGAAGGGGGTAGAACACATTTACTCCTTTTTACTTATGGGGAAAGAGAGGTTCAAATAGATTAAATCACTTGCCTAGGGTCACTTGTAATAAATTTCAGAGATGATGGAATTCAAATCTAGGTCTCTTCTGATCCTTTTTCTACTACTTTTAACACCACCCCATATTGCCTGTCTAGAAATGCAGTCCCAGTACCTATTACCAGCTTATGGTTAATGCTGATGTTTGGAGGCAAAAGAAACATTTCACTGGGTATTCCTACAACTGAAAAACAGAACTCAAGAGGAAAAAATTAGAAATCTGGAAGATTGCTAAGAATGCAGTTCTTCCATCAATAATTCTTATCCCACAGGACAGGCTTGAGAGAATAAAACCAGAATGGGTCAGTGAGTTAAATTCAATAAACATTTACTAAATACCTACTACTTTGCTTAGCTGGGATTAGAAAAAAAAATCCCCTACAGTATCTGCCTTCAAGGAATTTACAATCTAAGGGTAGGGAAAGGAGAGCAACATGCAAACAAAACCAACTAATTATAAACAGGTTAAGTAGGAAAGAACAAAGGGAAGGCCTTGGAATTAAAAGGAGTTAAGGAAATCTGCAGGAGGTAAGATTTTAGTTGAAAATTAAAGGAAGTCAAAAAGATCAGCAGTTTGAGTGGGAGAAAGAGGAACTGGAATGGGTGTAGTCCTCTCTTCAGTGTTAGGGAAGATAAGAGGGAGGGTTTAGGGGGAAAGATAATGAGTACTATTTTGAATATGTTGAATTTAAGATGTTACCAGAAATCCATTTCAAGATGTCTAAAAGAATGTGAGGCTGGAGGTCAGCAGAGAGATTGGAGCAGAAAGGGTAGATTTGAGAAACATTACCATGAAGATGAAAAATAAGAACCCACTTGCATGGAATGACTGGACAAATTGTGGCATATGAATGGAATACTCTTGTGCTAGGAAAAAAAAATGATGAGCGAGCTGATTTCAGAAAAACCTGGATTTACATGAATTGATGCTGAGTGAATGAGCAGAAACAAGAGAACATTGTACATAGTAACAGCAACAATTTGTGATGATCAGTTTTGATAGACTTAGTTCTCAGCAATACGGTGATCCAAGACAATTCCAAAAGACCCATGATGGAAAAAAATGCTATCCACCTCCAGAAATAAGTATGGATTCTGAATGCAGATCGCAGCATTCTATTTTCACTTTTGTTGTTGTTTTTTTCTTTCTTTTTTTCCTTCTGTTCTGATTCTTGTTTCACAACATCACTAATGTGGAAATGCTTTAAAAAAGAAGTAACATTCACTCTTCTTTAAGATTGTCTAAAATATAAGTGGGAAGTGCATGAAAGAAAACTGAATTACAAGAGGAAGGTGATTATGTTCTTAAAAATGCTTTTACCTGGCAGGTTTGCTGTGAAGATAAAATAAGATGAGATTCATAAAGTGCTTAGCACTTAAGCCTGGCACATAATAAATGCTATTTAAATGCTTATTCCTTCCCCCTTCAATGCAGGCTGGCACCTTTTCTGCACCTTCTCTAAATTAGATCTCTAAGTGATTTGTTCAGCTAATATATGTCAGAAATAAGACTCAATCTTCCTGCTCTCTATCTCTAACACCATATTGCCTCCTCACAAGAAATTCAAATACTTTCATTAATTAATTAGCTCAGGGTCTCCAGTTTGTAAAAATTAAAGAAATTTCTTTCCCATAAATTTTCCTCCCAACCCTCAAACTCATATGCTTAGACAAACATCAGTATCACTAGTCATATTTTATTAACAGAAACTAATAATACAAAATACATAAATGAATATTTAGCCATGTATCAGCTCTAAGAGATGTCACACAGTACCCAACAGTTGTAACCATAAGCTTCTCCTGAGTATTGGAAGCAAGTTAAAGCCTCTTAGGAATTTTTCTCATAAGATCTCTACAGACTGAATATAATCCAGATCTTCATAATGTCTTTTCATATTCTTTCAAAGAGAACAGTTAATTCCACAAATTTCACTCAATCTTTTCCTCCAAGACAGTTAGCTCTTCAAGTGCCTCTCCACAATCTTCCTCATCCATGGCCATTTAATTAAAATTATATCTTGTTCTGCTCCCCTTGACCACTCTACTTCTAATTAGTGTAATAAGTAAATTGATAAGAAGCCAGTATAAAGGAGCAATGGGGAATAAGACTGCAAAGGGGAAGCTGGAAGTCATAGACAAACCATCCCATAAATTAAAAGAGCTTAATTTATAAATTGTATAATAAATTAACCAAAATTCATGTCCTAGTAATATGTGTCAGGGCCTTCTGGTCCTGTGATATGTAAAATTCACAAGCGGAGCAGCAGATCACCAAATGGTGTGAATTTTGAGTTGATGTGGACATGTTAACTTTAAAGTTTTACAAACAACTCTGAGATGTTATGTTAATGTATATGTTAATGAAATTACCCCAATGATACAGATAAGAGTTAGTCTTTTCCCCACAATCAGACTATAAAGATGAGATGTGAAACTCCTGCCTCAGCCTCTAGATTCCCAGCATGGATACAGAAATGATTCTCTCTCTTCCCTTCCCCTTCTCTTCCTTGCACTGCTTGCCTTCTCCTACCCCCCCTTGCCATCTTCCTGTGAACCCCTTTCAACATTTGTCTCAGCATACTTCGTACTTTATTAAAGTATGATCACACCTCCACTTGCCACTGCCATTGTAGGCTTTCCCAGTGAATATCATTATTTAATAATTTTATAAACTAGTAATTTTCAAGTCAACTGTTCAAGTCTCTCACTAATTATAACAATTAAGTCAGCAAACGTCAGGAAAATTCTCAATCCTCTCTCAGTTCCTCATAATTCTCTTTCCAGAGATTTATATGAATTGATGCTGAGTGAAATGAGCAGAACCCAGAACATTGTACACAGTAACAAGATTATTCGATGAACAACTTTGATAGATTTAGCTCTTCTTAGGAATGCAATACTACAAGACAATTCCAAAGGATTCATGATAGAAAATGCCATCAACATCCAGAGAAAGAACTATGAAGTCTGAAAAGGCATCGAAACATATTTCCATTTTTAAAAAAAATTTATTTCTCTTGGTTTTCCCCTTGTGTTATGATTTTTCTTTCACATGACTGATGTGGAACTATATTTAATATGATTGTACATGTATAACCAATATCACATTGTTTGTCATTGGGGAGGGAGGAGAAAAATGTAGAACTCAAAATCTTATAAAAATGAATGTTGAAAAAAATTTTGTATAAAGTTCAGAAATATCCCCCTAAAAAGTCTCTTTCCAGGGCAGCAAGGTGGCCTTGAATTCAGGAGGACCCGAGTTCAAATCTGGCCTCAGACACTTAACACTTCCTAGCTGTGTGACCCTGGGCAAGTCACTTAACCCCAGCCTCAGGAAAAAAAAAAAAAAAAGTCTCTTTCCAAGATAATAGTTAACTGTAACTCTCTAAGACTTCATACTTTCTCTTAAAAGCATATTAACAGTGAAAAGAGTTTCTGTGAGAAGATCTATTTAAATTGGGGTTACATGTAAAATGAGAAGTTTCCTCATTTACAAAATGGAAGTAACACTATCACCTATCTCGAAGGGTTTTATTGTAAGGGTCCAATGAGATATTTTAAGGAAAGTGTTTTAAGAGCCTTAGCATATTATATAAATAGCGCTATCTTATCATTAATAATAAATATTTGTGGGTTTAGTAATATCTCCTTCTAATTTACCTGGGGATTTTTTTTTTCTTCAATAGTGCCAGTGTAGCAGGAGCCAGAAATAGATCTTTCCCTTTCAGTTTTAATTCCTCTAATTATATTTAAGGCCCAAGTCTAATGCTGATTCAATATGCCACTCATTGTGGCTGGAAAACCCAACATCACTACTTGTTATACCTGTCTACCAATTCTACTTCTCTCTATATTGGCACTTAGAGTAGAATCACACCTCCATGCATCTGATACCGTAACCATCATTAGTTATGGATGATTGATCTATTTTGTTAGCATCTTGTACATTCCTAATTCCAGAGATTTACATGAACTGATGCTGAGTGAAGTGAGCAGACCAGGAGAACATTGTGTACAATAAAAATAAGTGATGATCATCTGTGATGGACTTGGCTCTTTTCAGGAAGGCAAGGATCCAAGACAATTCCAAAGAGCCCATGATAAAAATGTCATCCACATCTGGAGAAAGAACTATGAAGTCTGAAAAAGCATCAAATCATGTATTTCTACTTTAAAAAAAAATTCTCCCACTAAAATGTGAGTTCTCTGAGGGCAATCATCCTGTTCTTGCCAGAGGAGGAAACTGATGTATCATGGAATAAACATGCATAAAAAAAGAGCAAAAAGACATAATCCACTTAATTCCTGCCACTCAGATCTGTATATTGATTCTGGTCCTGAGAAATGAAGCACTATTGAAATAGTCCTGGGCAACTGGTTGGTCCTGTCCGGACTATAGAATAATTCTGGGCAGTCTGCAGTGATTCTGGCTAACACTGCTTTATATTTAGAGGTTAAACAAGGTTTAAAACAAGGTGAAATGACTTGCTCAGGCCCACACAGTTAGTGTCTGAGGTCACATTTGAATTCAGGTCTTTGTGACTCCAAGTCCAACACCGTACCACCTCACTACTGCACCTGGCACCTACTTGAGCAAGACACAAGTCAAGATGACTCTTGATGGCCCAGGATGCAATGGAAGACCTTGGTCTTTTTAAGTTAATGTATTTCCCAGGTCTCAGTTTGTGGTAAGACCCATTTAATAATTAAAGGCTAGGTAAGAATTGAGAGGGAAAAACGGTCGAGTTTGCCTTCACAAAAGAATCAGTCTGGGAAAGAATGATCCTGAGAGTTTCTGGCCAGAGCATTAACAGCTGCTGTTTATACTCACTCCAAACAATGAGCAAATGAGACCTATTATTGGTCAATCAGTGAAAGCAAAGGCACATAGTATGCCTTGGTAAAATAAAATACTTGTTTAGTGATCAAGGAATGGATGGATGGGTGGGTAGATTGATCAAAACAAACATTATTTAGTACATTTTGCACCAAATGTTTTGGAGGATATAAAACATTCTTTGATTGTGGACTAATTGCAACATAAAGTTGAATAACGTAAAACAAGCACAATTTTGCCCATTTTTTCAGACATTGTTGATTTCTATCTAGTTAAAACAAGAAGCTAGAATTACAAAATTTTCTGTTCTGCCCATATTTGTCACATCCTAAGAGCACTATGAAATAAAACAATGATTAAAAAAAGTCTATTAGATCAGTGCGTTTGTCAAAAGATCCTTCTCTCTTTAACCTCTAAATATAAAGCAATGTTAGCCAGAATCACTGCAGACTGCCCAGAATTAGTCTATAGATCTGGACAGGACCAACCAATTGCCCGGGACTATTTCAATGCTGCTTCATTTTTTGGAACCAGAATCAACATACAGATCTGAGTGGCAGGGATTAAGTGGATTACGTCTCTTTGTCTATATCCTTTTTGTGCATGCTTATTCCACGAATACTATCAATACTATCAATAAGTCCTGAGTGTGAAGCTATGTTCTCATTTCCTGAAATCCCAGACTGGAAAAGCATAAAAATCAAACACCAGCTTTTGAATAGATAGTTTCTCTTCCTTTATATGTAGAGTCTCCTTTTATTTATTATTTATTTTATAAATTTAATTATATAGATAGATATAAAATAAATGTATTTATAAACTTTAAATATTTTATTTATTTCTATATATTCATTTTTATTTACTTCTTATTATTTTTATTTTTCAAAACTATTTATTACTATTATTAAATCCATGTTAACTTTACCTAGGATGGTTCTAGACCACTTGTCATCATTAGTGTATACTCAGCTTATTATTCACCTGAGTAAAATATAATTAAAAAGCCAACTTGGCCTCAAAATTTTATATTTTAATTTATTTTTAAGCTTAATTTAAATTTAATTTTTTCTAATACTTATCATTTAATACTCATTATCTAATAATTATGCCATATATACTTGATTATTATTTATTATCTAATATTTATCATTCCCCAAAATCCAAATAAATCATTTGAATGTTATATCTTATTTGGAAGCATCCCTTCCCCATTTATAATGATTCTCCTAACTCCTACGAGAATGTGCCAAGAATTTCAGGTTGGCTATGTTTCCCAAATGTTCTGGCACAAAATAGGAAAGACAGCCTCATAAACACATGAGGAAAGAAGAAGAGAAGGCAAAAAGGTTCCATGTTTCAATAAAAGTCATTTGGCTGAAATGGACAATAGAAGGGAGAGATCCAAGAGCATCCACTTTGCCCTGAAAGTGCCTGCCCGTCTAAGGGAAGCTGAGAAAGAAAAGATTCCTGCTGGGTAATCATAGTTCTATCATTATTCTGCTAAAATTAATTGTAGGAGCACTTACTTTTGCTGAATACCCTTCTTCCTAATCTTCAAAGCCCTTCAAACTCACTTGTCCCCACCAATCTATGTTAGTCCCCCTACACTTTATAGGAGATAGGAACATACTAGATCTGGGATTTCGTTGGGACAGGGAACTCCCAGAAGAGGAAACTCTCTCTGCTAATTCATGTTGGCTTCCTTTATGTACCTTACAGTTCTAGAGTTCTAGGTCTAGAGCACCTAAGTGAGTTGTCCAGAGTCCGGGAGCCAGGATGATGACCAGTGACCAGATGACTAGGTGAAAGGCGGAATTTGAATCCAGGTCTTCCTAGCTCTGATAGATAATTACTGCCTCAGGGACTTTGCTCATACTGTTTCCTATACCATTTTTCTCCTTTTCACTTGAATTTTTACCATCCATCCTATAAAGTCAAACTCATGTACCACCTCCTTGATCCCTCTAATTAGCAATAAATCCACCATTTTTTTGAGCTCCCTAAAGCACTTAGCATATGATATTATGAATTAAAGCTAAATGTCTTTCTGTCATTCCTTCCCCCTTGCGCTCTCCCCACCCTACAAGGTCAGTGTACAAGGCCTGCTGTGGTTCTCTAAACACAGCAGATTCTTAATAAATCAAAACATCATGGAATGGGTTACAGTGCTGAACATAACGTTGGGAATACCTGGATATACATTCTATCTTGGGTGCAAAAAGCCACTTAATATCCCTGAACCTGAGTTTCCTCATTTATAAAATGGAAGTAATAATAGCATCTACCTCACAGGATTTTGTTGTGAAGATACAATGAGATATTTTAAGGTGTCTCTTGAAAGCCTTAGCATACTAGATAAATATAATATATAAATATAAATAATGTAATATATAATATAAAAATAATAAAATACACATAAATATGAGTTATTTTATCACAAATGATAAATACTTGTGGATTGATTATTGTTTCCTTTACATTTACCTGGGATTTTTCCCCCTACAATGGTCCCTGTGTAGCAAGAATCAGAAATAGAAAGCATGACCAATACAGAAAAAGTAAATTGTCCAATGAAAGAATTGGATGTCATTTTCTCCCAGAAGCCCTTGTTTCCCCATTCTGTTTTAAATCATGGTTTCAAAGAAGAAGAAAAGAAAGAAAAGAAAATTTCTCTAGGGGGAGATTTGAAAGGAGCTGGTAGAACCTAAATACTATTTTAAGAGCAGCTTATTTTCTCCCCCTAAGGTAGTAGCTCTTTTTCATGAAAATAATTTCCATTTTTGTCTGCCAAGTCAAAAGCAAATCTCAAGTGGTCCAAGTTCTTTTTCACTCTCCTTTTGTGCACATCCAGGATAAAATGGCAGAGCTATTTTTCAAAAGCAAGTAGCAGCTTGAAGCGGCCTTCTCTATAAAAAGTGAGTAGCCAGAGATGTGGGGGTTGTAGGAGAAAGAGTATGGGGAATGTTTTAGCAGAGACTTGTGACTACAATTCAGCACTTCAACACAATTTAGCACTTAGGTTTATGGCTGCTCTGGTACCACTGATACCATGAAAAAGGTCAGCAGAATAAATAATTGTTCTTAAGGAAGGAAGGAAGGAAGGAAGGAAGGAAGGAAGGAAGGAAGGAAGGAAGGAAGGAAGAAAGGAAGGAAGGAAGGAAGGAAGGAAGGAAGGAAGGAAGGAAGGAAGGAAGGAAGGAAGGAAGGAAGGAAGGAAGGAAGGAAGGAAGGAAGGAAGGAAGGAAGGAAGGAAGGAAGGAAGGAAGGAAGGAAGGAAGGAAGGAAGGAAGGAAGGAAGGAAGGAAGGAAGGAAGGAAGGAAGGAAGGAAGGAAGGAAGGAAAGGAAAGGAAGGAAGGAAGGAAGAGCTCTGAAATAAAGTGTCCACTGTCCTTGAGTATAGAAAAGAGAGAATTTAAATGAGGATATAAAAGGCTGTGGATTCCCGGTCCTGGTGAACAGCTTGCCTGTGCGTTTGTGTTGTGTTTCTCTATGTTAGACAATGGCAGGAGTGGAGGCATATGGTAAATAGGGACCTTTACTATCCTAGATGGGACACAAAGATGAATACATCTTCTGGTCTGTGAATTGTCCCCTTTTCTTCTTCCCTTTCCCATCTAATCAACAGAACTCTCCTACTGGGAACACAGAGAAACAAGTTTAACTTCTGGGAGCTTTCCTTCCTAACTACCTGGATGATTGGGAAACTGTACTTCACTCAGTTACACAGAAAGGGCTTTCCAGCTACCTTGAAATCCAAAATGAAATGTGCTGGATGCCTTGGTAGACAACAACAAAAGTGTCACAAGCCTCAGATTTAGATCTAAATTCCTATGATCCATTACCAGAAGAAAAGAGCAAGAGCAAGCATTGAATTAGAACCATAGTTTAAAGCTAGAAGATACCTTGGAGGTCATTTAATAGAACCACCTTATTTTACAGATGTTGGCAAGGGCCACACATACAAAAAGTGCCAGAGCTGACTGAATTCAGTGGTCTTTAATCTATACCATGCTTCCTATTCTCTCTGTCTCTCTGGATGTGTGTGTGTGTGTGTGTGTGTGTGTGTGTGTGTGTGTGTGTGTGTGTGTCTGTCTGTCTTTCTCTGTCTCTGTCTCTCTCTCTCTTTATCTCTCTCTCTCTCTCTCTCTCTCTCTCTCTCTCTCTCTCTCTCTCTCTCTCTCTCTCTCTCTCTCTCTCTCTCTCTCTCTCTCTCTCTCTCTCTCTCTCTCTCTCTCTCTCTCTCTCTCTCTCTCTCTCTCTCTCTCTCTCTCTCTCTCTCTCTCTCTCTCTCTCTCTCTCTCTCTCTCTCTCTCTCTCTCTCTCTCTCTCTCTCTCTCTCTCTCTCTCTCTCTCTCTCTCTCTCTCTCTCTCTCTCTCTCTCTCTCTCTCTCTCTCTCTCTCTCTCTCTCTCTCTCTCTCTCTCTCTCTCTCTCTCTCTCTCTCTCTCTCTCTCTCTCTCTCTCTCTCTCTCTCTCTCTCTCTCTCTCTCTCTCTCTCTCTCTCTCTCTCTCTCTCCCCTAGATGGGACACCTCCCTCAGGATCCCACTGACTCAGTGGCTAAATTTCTCTATAATTGCTTTCCAACTAGCAGAACTGTTTTTTTTTCTCCAAGCCCCCTAAATGGAGCTGGGGGTTAAGGAGGAGTCTGGCTTCTTGGCCCTTGGAGCTTCTGAGTTTCTACCAGTCCAGCCTCCTTTCAGCCTTGTCTAATTCCCTCCAGAAGCTCTCTGCAGACGACAATGGAAAATTGGATGCCATTCAGGCCACCATGGTTTCCACCATGGACAGGGTTGGAAGGATTTAGATGAAAACTACAGGAGGCCCAGAAGAAGAAGAGAACAAAATCATTGTCTCCAAGGAGTAGTTTTACTCCTTCAGAACCTCCAGGAGCGGGGCAGAGTGGATAGAGCTAAAGGTCTGGAATCAGGAAGACCTTAATTAGCTGTATGACCCTGAGCAAGTCACCTAACACTGTCTCAGTTTTCTCATCTGTAAAATGGGCTAGAGGAGGAAATGACCAACCATTCCAATATCTTTGCCAAGAAAACCCTAATCAGGGTCATGAAGAACTAGACACACCTGAACAACAGAGCCCCGGCCTCACTGAGATCTAAGACAGCTGATGTAGTGAAGAAAAAGAGTAAGAGCACATGAATTTCCAGATGTAGTAAGGAGATAGTAATGATACTATTAATAATAATAATATCAATAATAAGTAACATTTATGTATCATTTTAAGGTTTGTAAAACTTTTCACATGTTATGAAATTTGATCCTTCCCACTGTGACGAGGTGCTATTATTATCCCCATTTTATAGATTAAAAAACTGAGGCTAAACGAGGTTAAATTATTTACCCAAGATCACTCAACTAGTAGGGAGAAGTCTAATCAAAGCTGACTGTTGGGTGTAGCCTAAACAGCCTTCTTTATTCCCTTCTCCAACTTCATAAAGCACTTTGTTTTTCCTCTTTGTAGTGAATTATGCATTGGTTCTCTTCTGGACTTTTACAATTTTGTTTCTACTTACAAGGAATTTTCAATGCAGAATCTTCTTCCACTAATGGGGATGGGCAGCTTGTCTATAATTAAGAGGTTTAGAGACTGCTCAGACAATGAGAAAGCAACTGAATTACTCAGTCACAATTGTGTATGTCAGGGTTAGGATTTGGGCTCAGAGCTTCTTGGATTCAAAACAGGATGTTACTAAGCCACACTACTTCTCCTGAGAAATGTATTTGCCATTTGTTTTTATGTATTCTAGTGATACAGGGCAAATCCCACTATGTTATGGCCAGGAATTAACTCAAGCCAATCCCATGATAATTTATTTTCAATATTGGAATGAAGTGTGAGATTTGTTTATGTCATTTGACAATTAACAAAAGAAAATTTATTTACCCATATAGAGACAAGAATATTCGACATAGATATGCATTTAAGATTCCTCTGGCTGATTTAGCTAATAAGGTTTATGTGCTTTTGGGCTCACTATTATAGTCTACCAGCTAAGCAATCAGACCTTCTCCTGGCTGTTTCAGAAACAAGTGATGTTTGTAGCTTGAACCTAAGACAATCAAGTCTTAAGGATGGTTTCAATTCCTTTTTTAAGGAAAAATTAGCCTAACATATAGGTATAGATCAGTTTCAATTACATCTATTATTAATCAATCAATATGTATCAAGTACCATATACTAGATATCAAGAATATAAAGACAAAGATAGATAGAGAGAGAGAGAGAGAGAAGAGAGAGATGAATGGAAGGATGAATGGATAGATAAGATAGAGAGAGAGAGATGAATGGAAGGATGAATGGATAAATAAGATAGAGAGAGAGAGAAAGAAGAGAGAGATGAATGGAAGGATGAATGGATAGATAAGATAGAGAGAGAGAGAAGAGAGAGATGAATGGAAGGATGAATGGATAGATAAGATAGAGAGAGAGAGAGAGAGATGAATGGAAGGATGAATGGATAGATAAGATAGAGAGAGAGAGAAGAGAGAGATGAATGGAAGGATGAATGGATAGATAAGATAGAGAGAGAGAGAGAAGAGAGAGATGAATGGAAGGATGAATGGATAGATAAGATAGATAGATAGAGAGATAGAGAGAGAGAGAGATGAATGGAAGGATGAATGGATAGATAAGATAGATAGATAGATAGAGAGATAGAGAGAGAGAGAGATGAATGGAAGGATGAATGGATAGATAAGATAGATAGAGAGAGAGAGAAGAGAGAGATGAATGGAAGGATGAATGGATAGATAAGATAGAGAGAGAGAGATGAATGGAAGGATGAATGGATAGATAAGATAGATAGAGAGAGAGATGAATGGAAGGATGAATGGATAGATAAGATAGAGAGAGAGAGAGAGAGAAGAGAGAGATGAATGGAAGGATGAATGGATAGATAAGATAGATAGATAGATAGATAGATAGATAGATAGATAGATAGATAGATAGATAGATGGATGGATGATTGAATTCTGCTTTCAAGTAGTTTATGTATATTCTATTACATCAGCTTACAAGACTATAACGCTCATGAGGTAAGAGCATAGCCTGAGATCTAGTTCTCATCTAAATATTGTATTTCCTCCAGCCTAGATCAATGTTCTTCACACAATAAGCATTTAATCATTTCTGTATAATTTAATCAAATTCTTCTGTGGGTCTAGTTTTGGGGAGAATCACATGAATTGTTGTGATCTTCCACTCTTAACATTCCCCTCCCATTTTCTACAAGAGGGAAACTGAGGAAGAGATTATGGAAATATATTGCATATATATATATATATATATTGCTATCTATGGCATGACATGGCATGTACCTACTTTTCTTCGCTTTCCATAGTCCAAATGCATCTGGCCTCAAATAGTGAGATGGCTCCTCTACTTTGGGTCAGAATTCTTTGGAAGTTTTCTTAGAATGGGTCTAAATCTTTGAATCCCCATTTCCTCTCAGCCACCCATCTATCTTTACTTTTTTTAACTTAATCCCTACCTCTGCAAACCCTGTCCATTTTCTGTTGAAAGTTTTCCCCTTCTTTAAGACCAACATCAAATTTTACCTTTTCCATCTGGTGCAGAATGCTGTACTAGACAGAGAATTGAGTTCAAATTCTATCACAGATTCTTGTCCCTGGGCAATATCTATTTCACTCAATATCACCATTTAAAAAAATAAGGAAAATACAATCTACCTTACAAGGTTATTGGGAGTATCAAAAGGTATAAAATACATGCAAAGCATTTTTGGCACACCTTAAAATGCTATATAAATGCAAGTATAACCTGGAGTTTCAAGAATGGAGAAAAACCCAATTTGAATAAGACTCTCCCAAAAGATGGAAAGAATGATGACTTAGCCCTGCACGCCAACCCAAGGATTGGAAGTGGCTCAAGAGCTTTGGAGAAAAGAATCATTCTCCATCCCTGCTTTGAGAGAGACAAGTACAGCTCCAAAGTGTCTCTTCAAAGACTTTGCAAGCAGCAAACAAATAGCAGAAGTCTGTGTTCCAACATGTTCCTCATTTATAGCTTCCCCAGAGACTCAGCCCTTGAGTGAGATGGGAGCCTCTCTCTTGCTTGAGTGAGATCTCAGCTTTTATTTAAGAGCTTATTCACTCTTATGTATTGTCTGATACACTCTAATCTATAGAACTTCTCTGATTTCTATTTGCTGTTTGCATGGATGAAATGTGTTTACTCACTATTCATTACTGGGATGGTATTTTATGTAACTAGGATTTGATGGACAGAAGTCGGAGAAGGTTGGATTATCCTTTCTTCTTCAAGAGACAGCAACTCAGAAAGTGATTCGAAAATCTAGAACTTGTGCCTTTAGATCAGCAGTATGGGAGAAGAAAGAACAGAATTTATGTCATTCTCTTCTGGTGCCCTTTCTCAGAGATTGGAAAGGTCATCTTCATGTTCCTTCTCCTGCTCCTTTCAAGTCTGAAATGAAGTTTTTCTTGGAGAGGGGTGGATTATCTCTACCTATACTTCTCAATCAAGCCACAGAGAGACACTATATGAACATCCACTTTTTAAATAGACAGCATACACCTTACACTGTTGTTCTCATTTTTCCATCTCTGACTCTTTGTGCTGACCCCATTTGGGGGGATTTTCTTGGCAAAGATAATGGAGAAGTTTTCCATTCCTTTCTCCAGGGTCCTCTTTTACAATTGAGCAAACAGAGCTGAAATAACTTGCCAGGGTTACATAGCTAATAAATTTGGATCTCAACTCAGATTCTCCTGACTCCAGGCCCAGCACTCAATCTACTGCACCACCTGGCTACTCCTACAACTTACACTAGCTGTTTATTCTTGTCTTCACTTTGTTTAATATTATCCACTTTATTACTCCTGTCTTCACTGACCCAGTCCATGCTCCTTTCTCTCCTCAAAAAGTAATCGTTCGTAGTAGAAGTCTATCTTGAAAGGATTGCTTTGTTGTTGTTCAATCATATCCAACTCTTTGTGACCCAATTTGAGATTTTCTTGGCAAAGATACTGGAGTGGTTTGCCTTCTTCAGGGTCTCCCTTTTACAGATGAGGAAACTGAGGTAAACAGGGTTAAGTGGCTTGCCCAGGGTCACACAACTAGTGTCTGAAGCTACATCAGATCTTACTGACTCTAGAATCAGAGCTCTCTCCACCGTACCACCTAGCTACCCAGAGGTGGGACTTCTTGCGGTTTCCTCTGTACAGCCCCCAAGAACCTCAAGAATTTCAATTATACCTCCGATGCACATGTTCTTTTCTTGTTGTTTATATATATCCATATCATTTGTACATGTCCATGCTCTTTGATGGTATGGACTCCTTCTTAACCATTTCTCTACCCCCCTTACTGCTTTGAACAGGCCTTTGTGCAAAAACTGAATGATGGATTCTCAGGTCTTGTGGAATCCTCTCTGCTGGCTTCAATCATGATGTTTTACAAGCACTTCAATGACTCAAGGACTTACTTAGGAATCCCTCCATGAGATTATCTAAGGAGAGGGAGTCTTGACTCTGTTGTCAAAGGCTCTGAGTTCAATTCCTTCCTGTGTGACATCAGATTTAACCTCCCTGGATCTCAGTTCCCTCTTCTGCAAAAGAAGAGGGTCAGATGAAATGACCTCCAAGTTCCCTTATAGATCCCCACTTAGTAGGTCCTGCCAGAATGGGTACTCCCCTGGCCTGGACTTCCAGAAGCTTAGGGCTTCTTACCCTGTTTAAAGACTCCTGAAGAGACCTTGAACATAGTGGATGTTTAACATTATTGAGTTGAACAAAGGGAGCTACGTTGTTGTTAGATCTCTCTCCCTTAAAGAAATTCCACATCCGGAGACCTACTCACCTTTCTCCTGCCAATCTGAGAAAAGCTAATCATCCCTCAGCCCCCTCTGAAGCGGGTTTGTTTTGACAAACAGCCTGGGAAAGAGGGAGTTGCTGCTGACACACTGCCTCCAAACCTTATCTGGAGAATGCCTGACACCAGCCTCTGTAGGAAGTTATAAAAATGTGCTTATGCTGCTGGTCTGTCTTGATAAGATTTCCAAATTGCAGCCCAAGTTAGGAAAAAAAAGCCACAACTTTGGTTCCTCTGCTTTTGGCCCCAGATGAACCCAGACCAATTTCTAGGCTGTTGAGATAAAATGGGGTGTGGTATCCCCTCTTGTTCTCTGGTAGGTCTCAGGACTATTCCTTATAGTCACCCACAAAGGGAAAATGGGGGGATGGGAAGAAGGGGTGAAATCCATATTCTTATATGACTTTTAAAGCTCCGATGTTGGGAAATATGTTAACTTCATGAAGCCCTTCTCTAAAGGACCTTTTTGTATAGTGTGCTATCGTTAATTTTTTTTCCCAAGATAAAGAACATGATGATCAGGAAGTAAGTTCATGACAGAATCATAAATCACATTTTTTTCCCAGTTCCTGAGCATTAAAGGAAGGGAGGCAGACAGAGACAGAATCCACTGAGGAGGTAGAGGAGGAAAGGAATGTGCATTTATTTAAACAGCCTTTTGAGTATTAAAGCAATCCCTTTTTGAATTCTTATTGAAACAAAATCTCAGTTTGGGAATGATAACTGGAGCTGTTGTCTTTGCTTATTACTACTGGTCTCTGAGTTATAAGAATATGCTGGTAACTGTTTAACAAACAGCTCTGGGGGGGAATCATGTTTGTGACATACTTTTAACTTTAATCTCAATAATTAAGAATTTCACCATCACTTTCTGAAGTTTAGTAATCAATAAAACAATAAAGCAAGACCTCACTTGAATTATTTGCTAATTTCTGAGGTATAACTGTGCACACACTAAAAATTTATTATTTTTAAAAATTAATTAATTATTCCCCCCCCCCCCCGGCTGGGGTTAAGTGACTTGCCCAGGGTCACACAGCTAGGAAGTGTTAAGTGTCTGAGACCAGATTTGAACTCGGGTCCTCCTGAATTCAAGGCTGGTGCTCTATCCACTGCGCCACCTAGCTTCTCCCCACACTAAAAATTTAACAATTGGCTTCCATGAGCTGCTCAAAGTTGGCTCCAACAACTTGCCTGCTGGGACCCCCTCAATAACTCATGACAAGAAATGGTCACAGAATTCTGAAAATTAGCCAGAGAGAGGCAAGCTAAGAGGAACAGTGGGAAGAGTATAGGGAAGACTCATCTTCATGAATTCAAATCTAGCCTCAGACTTCTACAAGCTGTGTGACTCTGAACAAGTAACAACTCTCTTTGACTCAGTTTCCTCATTTGTTATATGAGATGGAGAAGGAAATGACAAATTACTCCAGTATTTTTGCCAAGGAAATTCCAAAAGGATTTACAAAGAGCTGGACTCAACAACAACAAGAAAGAGAGAGTCTATAAGGACATATCAAAAACTAGATGGAGTGTCAGAGCTGGAGAAAATCTCATTAAATTCATTGTACAGATTGTGTAGATCTACATTTTATAGATTATATAGATCATTGCTCATTGTGTAGATTGAGAAACTGAGGCACAAAAAAGGGAATTAATTTAACCAAAATCACATATTAAGTCAGTGACATATCTGAGACTAAAACCTAAAGACTCTGACTGCCAGGGCTGAGAACTTCCATTGTCTATTCTGAATGTTGAAATTAGAAGGATTTTTCTAAGGGTTCATCTTCAGGACTTCCTAAATTTTTTTCTACTCAGAACCCCTTTCCTTTTCTTTTCCCTTTTTTTTTTTTTTTTTTGAGGCTGGGGTTAAGTGACTTGCCCAGGGTCACACAGCTAGGAAGTGCTAAGTGTCTGAGACCACATTTGAACTAGGGTACTCCTGAATTCAGGACTGGTGCTCTATCCACTGCGCCACCTAGCTGCCCCCTCAGAACCCCTTTTCACCCAAGAAATTTTTACTAAATCCTATGTATTTATGCATATGAAATAGATATGCAAATCAAACATTTACTGAGGGTTATAAGTTACAAGACCCTTATAGGGTCATGACCCACAGTTTTAGAAGCTTTGATCTAGTTTACTTTCCCACCAAATTCAAGAATTCGGTCTACAAGATCTCAAACAAATACTAATTCAACTTCTGCTCGAACACTTGGACACTTCAAAGACTTTCACTATGCCATTAGATATTGTATCCCCCAATAGAATGTAAACTCTCTCTTTGAGGGCAAAGACCGATTTTTCTTTTGCATCCTCAGCACCTAGGACAGCGCATATATAATTAATATATAGCACATAATAATTAACAACAATAGCCAGCATTTATATGATGCTTATATATACCAGGCACTGTGCTAAGTGCCTTATAATTATTTCATTTGATTCTTACAACAACCCTGTCAGATGGGTGCTGTAACAATTCCTCTTTTACAAATAAAAAAATGGAGCAAATAGAAGCTAAGTGAATAGAAGCTCAGGATCGCACCTAAGGCCATATTTGAATTCACATCTTCCAGGCCAAGAGTATGTAACACAGAGCAGGTGCTTAATAAATGTTTTTTGAATTGAGTAAGCTGGGCTGCTAGCCATCTCCACAATATATTCTTTTTTTTCCTTGAGGCTGGGGTTAAGTGACATGCCCAGGGTCACACAGCTAGGAAGTGTTAACTGTCTGAGACCAGATTTGAACTCTGGTCCTCCTGAATTCAGGGCTGGTGCTCTATCCACTGCGCCACCTAGCTGCCCCCTCCACAATATATTCTTAATAAATGTTTATTGATTTACAACTCATTGCATTAATGGTATCATGATATAGAAGAAAGTTCTGAAGACAATACCAGCATTCAAGTCCTAGTTCTAAACATGAACAAATAACTTAACTTCTCTGAACTTCATTTGTAAAATAAGACTAGTAATAATGGTATTACTTCCTCACCAAGTAATAAGGAAAATCCTTTGTCAACCTTCCAGGGTGTTTCATCTATGAGCTATCATCATGTACAGCTCAAATTATTAAAAATTCATCCTATGGAGCCAAAAACGTCTCCCTGGAAACTTCTTCTTTTAGGTGCTGTGCAGCTACATGCAAAAACCCTCATGTTTCCTTTTCATGTTCTCTTCTCTTCCCAAAATTTGTTCTATTTCCCAGCTTCCTTATTTTTGTTTATCAGTCACCCAGGTTCAAAACCTCATATTATTATTCTTGATAGCTTCCTCTACATTTTGTCCTGTACCCCAAAGCCCTGAAGTATCTTTGGTTCTAACACTGTAGGAGCTACATATATTACTATCCCAGCACACACACACACACACACACACACACACACACACACACACACACACATGCAAATAAGTTCTTGGAAGACAGGGACTTTCATTTATGTTTCTATATCCCAACTGTCCAGGGTAATATCTAGAACATCTCTCTCCATCTGTTGAAACTCTTTGTGTCCAGCTCATCTTAGATATGACAGTAATGTCTTTTCCTCAATTCCTTGCAGCAGAAATGTTCTATTCTTCCTCAGAGCAATCATGGTACTTCTGCTGTCTATCTTACTACAGCTCCACTTTGGGTTATAATTATGTATATGGTCTTGCCTCCTTTATCAGTTTCAAGTTCCTCAATGGCTGGGATCCTATCTTATCTTTACCATTTAATAAACGTTGTATATAGCAAGCCTTTTATGCATATTTGGTGGATGAGGTACAATTGGTTTCTAGACTTGCCTTTGGTGATTGCCTTCAAGGTCAATTTATGAGCCACACATGACAAAGTTGCATAGCCATATAATTGCAATAATTTCTGAACAAACATGGCAGTACCCAGCTGAATTAGCTAACTGGTTCACTTGATTTAGTCCCAAAGGACTTCTGGCCACTTCCAAAAATCAAACCCATCTTCAAGGACCAAAATTCCTACCAGCAAAGAGATTATTCAGGACATGGAGGCAACTGCAAAGGAGGTATTTATTGAAGCAATAGCAGTACTGACTGATGAAAACAAGTCTTCTCTCCATTACCTGGTGCAAAGAGAGTCAGTCAATGAAACAGAACTTGCTATGTGCTTAGTACTATGTTTGGCGCAATTAGGAATGGAGATAGAAATGGAGAAAAATATGTGGTCCTTGACCTCCAAGAATTTATAATTTCATTGAGGCTATATAGTTTTACATCTTGACTTTCCCCATCATAGCTTTGATATATGGCAGGTCGGCATAAGAAAATAAATGAGAATTTTGGAGAAATTTTGCAGAAGCATCAAATGACTCAGGAAGGCAAGCAGAATTGGGCTTATATCCCAAAGAAATACTGAGGAGGGGAAAGGGACCTGTATGTGCCAAAATGGTTGTGGCAGCTCTTTTTGTAGTGGCTAGAAACTGGAAAATGAATGGAGAATGGTTGGGTAAATTGTGGTATATGAAGGTTATGGAATATTATTGCTCTGTAAGAAATGACCAACAGGAGGAATACAGAGAGGCCTGGAGAGACTTACATGAACTGATGCTGAGTGAAAAGAACAGAACCAGAAGATCGCTGTACACTTCAATGCTATATGAAGAGGTATTCTGATGGAAGTGGAGATCTTCAACATAAAGAAGATCCAACTCACTTCCAGCTGATCAATGATGGACAGAAACAACTACACCCAGAGAAGGATCACTGGGAAGTGAATGTAAATTGTTAGCACTACTGTCTATCTACCCTGGTTACTTATACCTTCGGAATCTAATACTTAATGTGCAACAAGAAAATGGTATTTACACACATATATTGTATCTAGGTTATATTGTAACACATGTAAAATGTATGGGATTGCCTGTCATCAAGGGGAGGGAGTAGAGGGAGGGAGGAGAAAATCTGGAAAAATGAATACAAGGGATAATATTTTAAAAAAACTATTCATGCATATATACTGTCAAAAAATTATAAATAAATATCTTGATTTGGTTAAAAAAAAAAGGAAGGCAAGTAGAAGTTTAGAAACTCAGAAATACATAATATATATATGTATATATATTATATAATATCAACATATTTTTTCTTTATATACAGGAAAAAGTAAAAAAAAGTGAGACTTTTTCTCTTGTAGGAGAGTCAAAAAATTTTACACAGATTTTCCAGATCGAGGTGATCCTGTCCCACCCATGTGGAAGGGATAACTGTACACATGAAATAAGATAAAATAGGATATCTGCTTGCAACTTTCTGCAGACTTTAGCACCACCGCTTTGGGAGACTAAGCTGCAAAATCAGAAAGGGACAAGAAAGTTGAAAGAAAACACTATTGTGACTACGCCTGCCTAGCGTCCTCCCCACTAAGGACTTGGAAGGTCAAATGACGCTCAGTCTGCTCAGCCCACCGGATGAACAAAGAAAGTGTAACTAAGTTTAGTCTCCAAATGGGGTGTGTGTGTGTGTGTGATTGTGTGTGTGTGATTGTGTGTGTGTGTTTTCAGAGTTTAAAAAATGAAATGTTCCCCAAAGTGGAGGACTGAGATGGAGGGATGAGCAGCGGGGTGGGAAGAACAATAGAGCAGGCGGAGGCCTGGGAGTGGTCCAGAGATGGAAGGGAATGCTCCAGGCTAGGGATTCCAAAGGCCCAGTATATTGCATCTTTATTTCATTGCTCCCTGTGTCTGCTATTAATAGCCATGTCCCACATGTGTTCACTTGAAGTTATTTGGAATATAGAACTTAATTGTTCCCCTGCTGGCAAACACAGCCCAGCCAACCTCAGCGCTCGCCAAACTTTTTTCCCTCTGAAAGCATGGGACCTCATTTGCCTCTTGTCTGCTCCCTAGTGCCTGCTGGACAGAAGCAGAAGGTCACAGATTCTGGACTTTGGCCTGCAGGTACTAGGTCCAGAAAGCAGTGGCAGGACAAAGGGTCCGCCCTCGGAGCTGACTGGAATCGAATTTCAAAGGCTTTGAAATGGGTTGTTGTTGTTTTCCCTTCCTTGATATCAGAAAAGGGATTGTGACATGCAAGTGAATTGGATTTAAGTGGGGAGGGCTGGGCAAGGTCACCTGCCTCACTTTCCTTTCCAGAGCCATCTGTCCAGTGGCCGAATGTCAGCCAGGAAGGGAACGTAGATGAGAGAATCAGTCTGAGTTCTTCTAGACCCTCTCCAACACCAAGTGTGTGGTCAGGAGTAGTCTCTCTGCTTCTTTTTGCCTCAATTTCCTTCTCTGAAAAAATAAGAGGCTTTAACTAGGTAGCCTCTAAGACATCTTCTTGCTCTGACATTCCATAATTCTATATTCATCTGCTCCAAGCAAGGATATTCCAAGGTTAAAGGCAAGAATTTCTTTATGAAGTGCCCTCACATTTTTCTTTTGAGGCTTTTTTTTTTCCAGTTTTGTTGTCAGAACCAACACTTGATTATTAATTCCCCTGGTCTCAAACTGAGAAAGTGGACAGCAAATGACCTTGATAACCCTGATAATTTTGAAAATGTATTATTTATTTGTCCTTAGCTTTACTTATTTATTTTTAGAATTTTGTACTCTAAATCTCCTCTCTCTGGGAGAGGGTTCTTAATTTCTTCTATGTCACAGACCTCTCTAACTGTTTAGAGAAGCCTATGGATCTTTCTTAGAACAGTGTTTTTAAATACATAACTCAGTTTATTATAAATTGAATACTTTTAAATATAGTTTTAAAGTACTTAGAGTCTCCACTGGGGCACCATGTCACTTCTGAAAAGACCTGCCCTTGCCTCTGACCCAGACCCACTCTGGGCCTAGCTCTGGATACACCCTCCTGCTCTTCCTTCCCCTCAATCATGACAGACTTCCCCTCTTCCCGGCCCAGCTTGGAAGAATGAATGCACAGCATTTATTTATTATCAGCTAAGCACTGTGGACACAAACAGAAAACCGGAGACAGTCCCAGCCCTCAACGAACTCACATCCTAATAAGAAGGTAAACCAAATGGAGAGAGCCAGGAGGGGTCCTTTTCGGTGGCATTTTCACTGACAGAATCACATCCCCTTTTGAAGTTGAAGCATTTGACGCTAAGGCTTTGGCATTGAGAACTTTCTTTCCTAGGTATTCAGTAGCTGGGGATGCTGAAAAGGGAGGGCAGGGGGGAAAGCCACCTACCTGCAGAGCAAGCTGCCAGGTCTAACTATCTCCACAGAGGTTGCCCCCCACATCATGGCTGCAAGTGCCAGGCTGGCTTCAGGGTTGGTGGTCTGCAAGGGGAACTCCTGACAGTGTCAGCTTGTCAGCAATTGGGACACTGCGTCTCCAAGGCCCTGTGCTAAGTCCTGGAAATACAAAGAGATTCATTCAGCACCCAAATGTGATACCTTATCTTGGAGAGCTGTTCTGATGGGGCAGACAATATACAAGGAACAATGTTCGTGAAAGACATATACACAGTTATTGAGTCATTTCTGCCACATGCGACTTTTGGTGACTCCCTTGGGGATTTTCTTGTCAAAGACACTGGAGTGGTTTGTCATGTCCTTCTCCAGCTCATTTTACAGATGAGGAAACTGAGATAAACAGGGTTAAGTGACTTACCCAGGGTCACACAGCTAGGAAGTGTCTGAGGACAGATTTAAACTCAGGAATATGAGTTTTTCTGACTCCATCTACACACACACACACACACACACACACACATTTATTCTTAGTTTAAAAAAAATTTTTTTAGAATATTCCATCTCTACATACATACAGAATACATGCACACAATTTTTTTAGCTTTAAAAATTTTTTTAGAATGCTCCACTTCTACACTCACACACACTTTTGTTTTTAGCTTTTAAAATTTTTTTTGTTAGAATAGTCCACTTCTATACACATATGCACACATGTTTTTAGCTTTAAAAAATTTTTTTAGAATAGTCCACTTCTACACACATAAACACTTTTGTTTTTAGCATTAAAAAATTTTGTTTTAGAATTTTGAGTTCCAAATCTCCTTCTAGGACAGGAGGTTCTTAATTTTTTCTGTCACAGACCCCTCTGGCTGACTGGAGAAGCCTTTGGATCTCTTCTCAGTGTTTTTAAAAGCATTAAATAAAATAAAGGATTGCAAAGGAAACCAATTGTATTGAAATAGCTATCAAAATGTTTTTTAAAAATAAATTATTTGGGGTTCAGCTAGGTGGCGCAGTGGATAGAACATCAGCCCTGAAGTCAGGAGGACCCTC